>NW_022437019.1:347336-507073 GCF_009761245.1 Sapajus apella
GGTCTCAGTGTCCTAATGTCAGTGGGGGACTGGGGTTGGGGAAGGACACCTTGGGAGCCAAAAACCTCCCTGGGCCCTTTCGCGCTGGAAGACTCAGAAACCCAGTTTGCAAGGCAGGGATTAGATGAAGGGGTAAGAAATGAAGTCAGGAGGTAAAAAGTTTCCTGTGACTTTGCACTGTCTCTTGCTAAGTGTCACACTGGATGCTTTCATAAAAGCATCACCTCAAATGCTTGCAGCATCCCTACAAGATAAGAGTGTGGATTATGGCATTATGTACTATACTGGATAAAAGTTCTTAGCTCTGTGATGGGACTGGCAAGAGAAGAGGGGCACCACGATGAGGGCTTTGCTTGCAAGATTGTGTGATTACAAGGCCATTTTGCAAATGAGGAAACTGAGGCTTAGAGAGAGAGATCACACAGCCAGTAGGCAGAACTAGGTTTGAAACCAAGCTAGCATGAGGAGTTTAGAGTGAGATAAAGGATGAGATGAGGCCCTTGAACTCAGGTTTGGAGATAAGGTGAAAAGGTAGGACCGTTACAAGGGGAGGTGGCTTGGACTGCGTTGGGAGCAGCGTTGGAGCACTGCTATCAGATTCTGGGTCTACCATGAAGGTATAGTGAACGTCTTTGAGAATATGATGGAAGCTAGCAACCATTTCCCCAAAAACTGCGCCCTCCACACTCACATGACCTGTTGTATACAATCTCGGGGGGGTGTGAACCTCTCTGGAGCCACCCTTGGTCTCCACATGAAAGACGTTCTTGAGTTGAGGAGTTTTATCTTGGGTGGGTGCAGTGCAGCATGCGTCCTGGCCCATCACCTTTTATGCACAACTGTGCTCATCATGTATGCCTATTGCTGCCCTGCCTCCCCTTCCCCTTGCACTGCTTCTTATCTTCCTGCTGGGACAGGCTTGGATGGGAAGGCAGAGCTATTACAGGTGCCTAGGGTTTCCCTTTTCTCCTTGATCCCTGCTTGGGACACTGTTCCAGCGAGCTGAAGTGTCCCAGCATAGATTTCCCTGTCATGAGCTGCACCCTGGCAGCTTCTCCTGCTACGGGCACTGCACACACTTGCGGGTCAGCTCAGGTTACAGAAATGGAAATGAGTAGTGTAGAACTGGCAGGTACCAGGAACCCAATAAAAGCGCACAGAATCTGCAGATGCTTTTTTCTGTGGTCCTGATAATAGAATGTTGTAGTTATTGGTATATGCCCCATGCCTTCCCATTAGACTGTAAGATCTTTGAGGACAAAAGATAGCAACCTTACCTTTTTTATATTGGAATGAGAGGTGGAAAGAGGGATTGAAGGAAAGAGAAAGTGTGTTGTGGACATCACCGTTTCATTTGGTTCAGGTAGAATCTTTTTTGTTTGTTTATTTGTTTTTTAACAGATTAACTAGGCTGAGAGAATATGAAATTAGAGCTGAAGATTCTTGGATGCAATCTGGTAGGAGACAATGATTACAGCACAGTATGATGGAGAAAGCAAGGACTGACCATATCATTTGAACCCCTGGACCTACCTGAACCTGAAGCCCCTTCTTGGTTTTATAAGCCATTAGTTTTTTGTTTAGTTATTTTTATATGTTCTCCTAATGCTAGTTTGTGCAGTATACCTGTCACTTGTAACTAAGAGTGTTGACTACCACAGAAAGGTGGAAGAAGTCAAGTGAACAGGAGGGAGGGAGGGCAGGAGGAAGGGATGTCTCCAATGTTCAGGGGCACAACGAAACTTGTGTCAGTTCAGATATAGCAGACCCATCCTAAGACCTCTGCAGCTCCCCTTCTGAGGATGTAGGGCTAGAATGCAGCCTCCAGGGTCAGCCCTAGGTGAGGGCTTTAGGGAGAGAAGGAGGCTGAAGATGGCCTCCAGGAGCTTTGGACAGGCAGAAGCCCTGGGAGGTGGAGAGCCGGCTAGTGGAAGCCTGAGCAGCAGCTCCTTGTGTTTACAGTAAACAGAGATGGGTGTCTCAGCCTCCCACTGGCCCTCAGTGGGGAGGGGAACAGTTCATGGAAAACTCCTCCCTCCTGCCAACTCTGGGTAATTGAATAGGGGTTGGGTGGGGGGTGGAGGACACATGGGGCCATGAGGTGGTGCAGATTGTATAGTAGGTAAGAGTCTACTGGGCTGGAGCATGGGCTAAAGAAGAAAGCACCCACCCAAAAGCTGGCAGTAATGACAACCACAGAGTGGCTGGCAAAAGCCTGCCCCTGCTCCCTTGGCTTTTTTATGTTCTAGGGAAGCCTGACTTCCATATAAGACAGTGCTACTGTGTTTTCATCTCTTGCTACTCAAAGTATGGCTCCTGAACAAGTGGCATCACTTGGGAGCTCGTAGAAGTGCCGAATCTCAAGCATCATCTCACACCTACTAAATCAGAATCTGTCTTAACAAACCCCAGGGGGTGATTCTTCTGCAAGTTCAAGTTTGGGATGCACTGTGATACTCCACCGAATAGTATAAAGTAAGGACAGGTGATTCTACAGCAACACAAATTGGCCCAGGGTATGTATTTAGATGGGTTATGAAATATTTGGTGTCAAGCGCATTTTTTGCAAATTAGATCTTATTGGAAATCCACCAAAGGAATTAACTCCTTAAAACAGAAAAACAGCAGTCGCAGGAACAAAGAACATGGAAGTCTCGCTTTATAGAAGCATCACAACTTCCTCTAAGAAGTGTATATTTTTAAAATTAAATTTACTTAAATTCAAGTATGACTGTCGTCTAACTTCCCTCACTTGTCATATGATTTGCATTTGTGGAGCTGCGGTAGTTATGGGAGCCATGCTAAGGATTTTACATGTTTGACCTTAGAAATCCTCACCCAGATTTAGGAGGTAGAGATTATTCCCATCTAGCAAATGAGCAAATTAAGGAAGATACAGGTGACATCACTTTGATTTTTGCATTTCATCTTCCCTTTCACTTTTGCTTCATAATCTTTTCCCTATTGTCTTCCTCTGGCTCCCCATCCTCATCACTGCCAGGTCCTGATACACAATTCCTAGGACCTGCAGGGTTACCGACTTCTGGTGGTTACCAGAGGCTGATTGTGCAGTGCCTACCACATGTCTGGTTGTCTGCTGGGATAAGAGGCCACTGTACTCCCTGCTCCAAGTTGCTCCAGGACCTTGGTTGTCCTGAACTTGGACAAGGTGACATACCCAGTTAGGTGATGTGTGCAAGTCTGGGAAATTCTGAGCATTAGGAGACAGCTCTCCATGGGCCTCTTGTGTCTCTTACCAGCTGGCTGCCTTTGTCTTTTTAAGGATGTTTACGTAAGGAGCAGCCTTGGAAGACAGAGACAGATATGGTGTCTTTCTCCAGCGCAATGTGCAGGTTTGTTTACTATCCAGAATGTCTCCCTCTGGGGTAAAGGTCAAGTAGGCTTATTGTTCAGTATAAAATATTTGGGTTCTCTCAGCTTGGTTGTCCTCTCCTGGAATACTACCCTCTGTCATCTATATGTGCAAAGTCACCTGGCCCTTTTCACTTCATTCTGTGGGAATTGGAGCAAGGGAAAGTGACATAAGTATGAACTCAAGCTAACTTGCTGTGAATAATTGTCTCTTGTCTCTGATTCAGGAGTCTTGTGTCTTCTGCCAGCATCTGTGAGACTGAAGTAGATACAATTATTAGCATGAAAGCAGGGTAAAATCTTAGCTCCTTCACAATTCTTGACACTAGAGTCTTCTGGTTCATGGAATTAAATGTATATATCCTACTTGGAAGACCAGACCCGGTCCCCTCACAAAGAAGGCTAAAGAAGCTGTCATGGTAGCAGACAGTAGAAAAGTGAGGTGTCCGAGCCAGATGGCCTTGGTCTGATCTGGCCCCTGACTTAAGGTGGTGTTTCAGCCTCACTGAGCCTCAGCGTCCTCATGAGTAAAACAGGGCTAAAAATTATTCCTGCTTTATAGGACTGTGGTAAAGAGTAAGTGAGATAATGAGATAAGATTAAAGAGTAAATTATCTACAAATGCCGGGTGTTGTTGCTATTGTCATGATCATTTTTAATCCTCTAGCCAGCCATTCCCCTAGAAGCAGTTACTAAGGGTGCATGGAGCTGGGGACAGAGGCCCTTGACCGTGAAGATCCATTCAGGCCAGCTGTGAGACATCACCTGCTGTGACCCCAGTTGGTAGTTCAAGGTTATAGGAAACCACCTCACCTCTGTGCTAGGTGTTCTCTGTGGGTCCCTTGCCCCCATTTTTACCACATGTATTAGTCATCTCAGTTGCCAGAACAAAATACCATAGACTGGGTGGCTTAAATAATAGCTATTCATCTTCTCACATTCCTGGAGGCTGGAAGTCTGAGGTTAGGGTGCCAGTATGATTGGGTTCCTGGCTCACAGATGGCTGCCTTCTTATGGTGCCCTCATATGGCAGAGAGAGAGTGCACTAGTGTCTCTATTCTCATTAGGGCACTAATCCCAGCCTCATGACTTCAACTGAACCCAGTTATCATCCAAAGGAGGTAAAATACCATCACACTGGAGGCTAGGGTTTCAACCCATGAATTTGGGGGGACGCCATTCAGTCTGCAACATTCTCTCTGCTTCCCCATCCTACTCAAGCCCCAAGAGGCTGGCTTCCTTGGACTGTACCATCAGGATCCTTTCCCTCTGGCTTCTGGCTGGGTCCAGCCAACTGGTGGCAACAAAAGGAGCTTGAAGGGCCAAAGGAGAGAGAGTTTGGTGCATTTATTATCCCAGGATTTTCTAGGCCACAGGTTGATGGTAGCTGTGCTTCTCTATTCAAGGCTACAGTTGCTGTTCTGCAGGTCTATTCTACAGCTACAGAGCTGCCTCGGTTCCGGCGATCACCCCTCCTCTGCCCATTCAGGGCCAGTGGGTGGCAATGGCATCACACAATTAACAACCTGTGTGCCTTCTTACCTTTCTTGGTGTCTGTCCTTAAGCCTGGTCCAGATTTTAGTCAGTAGGCCATTACATTTTCCTGAGTGAACTCTTCTGAGTCGGCCATCTGTTTTTGGCCAGTACTCTGTGCAAAGGAGCCTCCAATTGCCCCCATCACAGCCTAAGCCCAGAGAGACAGGCATTTACAGTCCTGAAAAGGCCTGGGCACAGCTGGGAAATACCTGTGCAATCACCGCAGCAATGCAAGCCTCCCTTCTTTACCGTTGGCAGTGGTTCTCAAATATTTGGTTTCAGGACCCTTTACATTCTTAGAAATAATTGAGGCTCTCAAATACTTACTGTTTAAGTGAATTATGTTGATCCATAGTTACTATATAGAAATAAAATTGATAAATTTTAAAATATGAATTTATTCATATAAAAAATTATAAACATGATACATCTTAAGACAGTGTTTTATGAAAAATAACTTGATTTTTCCAAAATGAAACAATAACGTTGTTTTATATTTTGTAAATCTTTTTAAACATCTGGCTTACTGGAAGCTGGATTCTCATTGGCATCTACATTCAATGTATTGTAATAAGTTGCTCTGGTTGCAGTATATGAGAAAATATGAGAGTTGCTGCACTGAGTTATTTTGAAACATTGCCTTGTATAATGTATTTTTTAGATAGTTAAGAATACCTCTAATGTCACCAGAAGTCTTTAAGTACTGGGAAGCTGTCAAACTCACAGCGGCAGAAGCAAGATTTCCAAAATTGCGTATATATATGTATTGCGTAAAAGCTCTAATTCACTGCGACAAAATCTGTCAGGTTGTCTTGAGTTGACAAATTTACTTTGTTTCACTTTCAAGAATATGTCTGGAATACTCAAGACTGAAAAACCGTAGTCATGTGCCAGTTGTTCTTTGAAAGTCAAAATGATGTTCCGCTGAAGGAAGTAGCAAGTTCAGCTTCAACTCAAGTCATGGCAAATGCACTTTGCCTACAGCCAACCCAAGTACTCAGCCAAGCCTATATGCAGCATGAGTGCTTTATGCACACTTCCTGTTTCATTACGCAGAATATTAAAGCACCTGAACTCTGACTGCTTCCTCAAGGGCATTCTAGACTGAATGTAGCTTTTTTTTCCCCGTTCAGGTGAACGGTGAAGAATACAGTGGATCACTAGTGCATTTTGGTGCCACCACCTTGATTCCTGCCAAGCCTTGGCAGTTTTACCTTTCATTGCTTTTGCACATTAATGCAAATGCCAGTACAGCAAAAAGTATCTCATTATTGTCAAAAGGATGTTGATCCTGCAGATCTCCTACAAAGGTCTTGGTGCCCCCAGAGGCCCTAGAACTACATTTTGAAAACAACTGCCATACAGTATAGAGTGAAGTCAGAGGGAGTGTCGCACATACTTTATTTTCTCCAAAGACCTCTTCTAATCTGGAACTCACTTGAGCCTCTGGAATCTAAGCTGTGTGAGAGCAGGAAGTCTTTACCCTCACAATTTAACAGTGCTCGCATGTGACATGCTAACAAAATTTATTGACTTAGAAAGAGGATTTAAATTCAATATAAACCAAGAAATAATATGTGCTTCTGATTTTTCTAAGGCTAAGTATTTTTCTAAGGCTAAGTGTCAGTTAAATGGATGTAACAATGCATCAAGCTTAATGGAAACAGTACCTCTGAGCCTCAATTTTTTCATCTGCAACATGGACTTGATTTAATCCACTGCTTATTACAATTTTGCATTGAAGAACTTTAAGGAGCAAAGGAAAATGAATGAATATTCCCTGGGGGAGCCAGCAGCAGTCTGTATCCAACCTCTTTTCTTTTTTTGTTGGAGTACATGTGATAATCTAAAACGTTTATATAATTTGTAAAGGACAAATCAGTGTACTTGGGATATCCATCAGCTTAAATATTTGTCTTTTTTAAATGCTATAAGCATCTCCAACCTATTTTCTGAAATCGCTTGTATTTTAATTTCCACAATTTTGGGGTCTTTGTAATTCTAATCCATAAAATATCAGTGTTTACTTTAATAGAAAGGGATGTTTTAAAATTACTTAGCAACAGCAAGTTTTAGAAGATTGATGATCTATTTATTCAGATGCGAGGTTGGGTCTCAAAGGCTATGGTACGTGAATTTAAGTCACAGTCCTGAGCTTTGCTGTTGGTTCTGTCACTTCCTCTTTGTATGACCTTGGGCAAGTTATGCTCTTTTGAGTCTCACTGTCCTCACTTTAAAAATGAGAATAATGCTGATCACAATTACAATAGTAAAACCATAATCTATAAAAATAAAAAATAGTGCTTTTAGGCTGGGCATGGTGCTTCATACCTGTAATGCCAGCACTTTCAAAGGCCAACGTGGGAGGATCACCTGAGGTCAGGAGTTTGAGAGCAGCCTGGCCAACATGGCAAAACTCAGGAGTTTGAGACCAGCCTGGCCTAGTCTTTCTTCTGGGTATGTCTAGATCCTTTACAAGCAGAGGCAGGAAATCTCTTTTGTTATGTGAAACCCCTTGATTTTTGAATGATGACAATTCGTTTAATATATTCAAAAGACTATATGGGTCAAAGGCAGTGTGGGGGCTGCCGTAATACCTCAATGTGCCTTCTTTTGAAGAGTAGGAAGGATTTATGAATTATGCTATAGGGGTTTTGTATTTTTAGAGCACTACTAAAATTACAAAAATTAGCCGGGCCTGGTGGGGCGTGCCTGTAATCCCAGCTACTCGGGAGGCTGAGGCAGGAGAATCCCTTGAACCCAGGAGGTGGAGATTGCAGTGAACTGAGATCGCGCCACTGCACTCCAGTCTGGACAACAGAGCAAGACTCCACCTCAAAATAATAATAATATTAATAATAACAATGCCTCCAACTCCACAGGCAGAATCCCCTGGAGAACAAGACAGCAATGTACCTCTGAGTGTATGCAAAAGTTCTAAGTGCCATGAAGTCATCTCATCCCTGGCTCTCTACCAAAACCTTTGGATTCTCAGAGCTGGAAGCACCCAGAGATTTTCATACAGTGTTGCTGATACCCTAAGATTCCTTGGAGGTGTGTCAGAGTCCAGCTGTGTTAGAGAAGAAAACTATTCTGACACATTAACATGGTAAGGAAGACTTTATTCAGGACTATTGTGATAGGTGTCAAGGCTACTGCAGTAGAGGAGAGAGATGGGACCCCACCTTAAATACAGCAAAGACAAAGAGGAATTTCTAGCCAATGAGCAGAGTGAGGGGGTCATTGAATGGAACATTACTAATAGGAGACATCCGGGATAGGGGATTCTTGCTAAACCAACTTAACAGAATTTCTGCTGAAGGTAGGCCAAAGACTTAAACGTCAAAGATGGGGAATGAGGAATTTGAACAGACAGTGAAGGTGTTCAAATAGTAAGCATGTGGAGATTCTTGGAAAACTGACTTAGCAGGATTTTTGCTAGAGTTGGACCAGGAAGGCCAAAGACAAGGCCTAAGGAGGAGCCTGTCCAAAGTTTGGTCAAGGATAGAGTTTTAATCAGCTGGGCTTGGGCAACTTTTCTCCCCACATCCCATTCATATGTGCCAGATGAGCTCTGTTTGTATCTGTTTTAATTCAAATTCATGGTTCTTCAGGTAAAAACACATTGAGCCCGTAAATAAAGAGATATTCCATGTTCATAGATAGAACGTCTCACGATTGTCAAAATACCAATTCTTTCCAAATTAATGCAATCCCAAACAAAATTTCAGCAAGTTGGCTGGGCACAGTGGTTCACACCTGTAATTCCAGTACTTTGGGAGGCCAAGGAGGGTGAATCAAGAGGTCAGGAGTTCAAGACCAGCCTGGCCAACATGGTAAAACCCCGTCTCTACTAAAAAAAGTATGAAAATTAGCTGGGCGTGGTGGCAGGCACCTGTAATCCCAGCTACTCGAAGGCTGAGGCAGGAGAATCGCTTGAAACTAGGAGGCGAGGTTGCAGTGAGCTGAGATGGCGCCATTCCACTCCAGCCTGGGTAACAAGAGTGAAATTCCATCTCAAAAAAAAAAAAAAAATCAGCAAGTTATTTTGCAGGTATCAGCAAACTGATTTTAAAGTTTATATGGAGAAGCAAAAGGCTCAGAATAGCCAACACAGTATTAAAGGAGAGGAGCAAATTCAGAGAACTGACACTACCCAACTTCAAGACTTACTAGAAAACTATCATAACATTGTGGTATTAGTGGAAGGACAGACACATAGACACGCTTTTCAATGGAACTGAAAAGCGATCACAGAAATAAACGCACACAAATATATCAACCGGTCTTTGACAAAGGAGCACAGGTAATACAAAGGAGAAGAGATAGCCTTATCAACAAATGGTTCTAGAAAAATGGATATCTACATGCAAAATAGTAATAATAGTCTAGATGCAAACCTTATACTCTTCGCAAAAATTAACTCAACCTTGATCATAAACCCAAATGTAAAATGCAAAACTATGAAACTCCTAGAAAATAACATAGAAGAAAATCTAGATGGCACTGGGTTTGGTGATGACTTTTTATACAACACCAGGGGTTCATGGTGAGGACTACATGGCTATCTATAGAGAGTAGCTGTTATTGGGGGCTCAAAACGCAGGCCTAGTCTTTCCAGATCTTCTGGATATGTCTAGATCCTCTTCAAGTAGAAGCAGGAAATCTCTTTTGTTATGTGAAACTCCTTGATTTTTGAATGATGACAATTCATTAAATATATTTAAAAGACCATATGGGTCAAAGGCAGTGTGGGAGCCACCATAATGCCTTAATGTGCCTGTATGAATTATGCTATAGAGATAAATGAAAGCTCTTGAAGATTGTGACAGTCCCAGTAAGTGAGGAGTCTTTGGTCCAAAGCAAACGCTGGGTTTTTCTTCTCTAAAACGAATGTTCAAAAACATTGAAACAAATTTAGTAACTGAATAATGCCCAAGAGGATAGATTTCAATATTCAGGCTACTTCAGGCTTTGATCTAGACAGAAACGGGAAGAGCTGGAGAAAAGTCAAGTGAAAGTTAAGAGGCCTTTAATTTAGGTTAGAATTGAAGCTGCACAGCAAAGAATAGAACTCTGAGGCTTTTCCACTCAAACCAAAGCAAATGGGTGAGAAACAGCAAACAAAAGCAAGTCAGCCTCTGGAAAGTCCACAGACATGAACCCATCAAAGAAACTTGAACTTTAAGGAGAAAAGCTGGGTTTTGCATCCGCTCATTTAGCCAAGCAACTCCAGCAAAGCTCTAACCCACTTCATCCTGGCTTATAGGGGAGGAGGGTTCAAATCCCAGCTCCTCCATCTGATAGCTGTTGTAATCTATGGCAGTGTTTGAATCTCTGAGCTCTGATCTCTAGCAAATAAAAAGGGAAAGATAATATCTACTGCAAGGGCTGTTATGAGAAAGAAGTGAGCTGAACACCCTAACTATCGCTCCATTGCTGCATGCTTACTCTATGTCAGGCACACCACATCTCACTTAAGCTCATTACCTCAAGTCATTGCCATTAACATTGCCATCATCATTGCCATCAGGATGTGTAGAAGCCCCCACATACAAGGTAAACTAAGTTAATGATAAGCGTGATGGTACCATTTATGGTATCACTATTGTTTTTATTACAGGAGTTTGGGCATGCCTCGTAGTCCTGGGGTAGATGGAAGCTTCTCTGAATCACATTATCAACCATCTGGGGAAGCCTGCCCTGAACAATTCTGTGACACAAGAATCATCCTCTAAAACATACATAGGCTTTCTTGTTCTTATTCTCTAATCCTCGAATATATTAAGCAGTTTGAAATGAAAATGGATTGTCCTTGTTTTGTAAGTAGGTTTGAAGATTTTCTTCTATATCTATTACCTCTCACACAATGCTTGCCCAAGTCCTGGGCACATAATACCTGCTAAATAAATTTTGTAAAAAATAAGTTTACTGTGTTTTCCCATTCCAAAAGCAATTTAAGCTACTTGTAATGAACTTGGAACCTATAGGCCGGGAGGACGAAGAAATGAGCTCTGAAGGGCGGTGGGCAATGCTAAGCTGTTCGAGGGTCTTTGGAAAGCAAAATGCAAATCCCAACCTGCAAACTATATGACTGGCAGGGCGGCTGCTTTCTTTGCAAAGCCCCAGCAAGCTGGAACACATGACTTATTTGGTTTTTAACTACAGCTTGCTCAGCTCAGCAGGCCTGGGCCTAGCAGAGCACCTGCCAGAAAGGAGACACTTGGTCTAACCTCCCCAGCTCAGGGTGAGTCCAGAAATGTTGGGGGCAGGGGAGTTTTGGCTGCCATAAGAATCTGAATGTGACACTGGCAATTCATGGGCAAGAGCTCACTATGTGAGGGACAGTCCTACACACCCGAATGCCAAGAATGCTGCTCATGGAGAACTACCGAGGCTAGTGAAAGTGGCAGTAAAAGGAAACCAGTTAGAAAGCAATGTGCTTGATGGCAAAACAGAGTTCCATGTGTATGAATGCACAGGGTGAGTCTGAAAGATCTTACAGCCTCAGAAGTTAACAGTGGTAACCCTCTGGGCAATGGAATTAGGGGAGCTTCCGAATTATTTTTTTCTTCACTTTGCAAATGTTCTATTGTCATTATTTTTTCTGCAAAGATGTTTTGTGATGCATATGATGTGATAAACAACAAAATAGAGATTATATTTACTTTCAGATATTTTTTTCCCTAAAGACAGGTATTATTTGTAAACACAGTTGAAATCTTGAAGGAATAAATGACTGAATGGAGTCCTTAATAACTAATACAGTAATGGATCAACTGAGGGAAACCCTTCAAAAGGGCAGGAGCACCTTCGCCCTGCTCCTCATGCTTGAGCTTCCTGGGATCTGGAGGGACGTAATGAGTCCTTTATCTTTCTCCAGGTCCCACCAAGTCTCTGAGTTTCCGCAGGTGGCTTCTTAGTCAGGGAGGCACAGGTGAAATGGAGAAGGCTGCTTATCAGCCTGGGCTGGTCCAGATGCTATCACTGAGGTCCAGACCCACACAAGAGCCTCAGTCTGACCTGTGTTTCTCTCCTGTTCCCCCTAAGATCCCCCTCCACCCCAGCCATCTGATAAGACACATTTAGCTGTCTAGTTTGCATGGTCCTGACAATTTTCATTCAAAACATATGCAAATACGGAGGGCAGGTTGCTGAGGACAGAGGTTGTGGTGAAATGCTTCTAAACTTTTAACCAAATGATTCTATTAACCCTAAGAAGAGGAGCCTTTGATTTAGGTCTTAATTTGCATCAAAAGGACAGTTAGGCCCCTGTTCATTTCTACCTCCATCTGGCAGCTTATCTCCTCTCTGGGAAAGTGGAATTAGCAACGTGACACAGTGACTTTCCAAGAACACTGGGCTCCTTGGCTCCTGGCAAGGTGGCCACTGAAGCCACCTTCACTCACCAGCTGGGCTGTGTGTGAGATGGAGCCCGGGCAGGCACCAGGCAGGTTCCCAAGCCACGGGCCAGTGGTCAGAGGCAGCACTTGCCAGAAGCAGGCTTCTGGGTCCTCTGGGCACCAGCCTGGTGTGTTTATACAGTGGCAGGGTCAGCTGGGCAGGCAAGGCATTAGCAAAAAGTGCTGCACAAATCCAGCTGTTGAATGAACGTTCTGAAAACAGCACCTTTGGGGTGGTAACTGGATACCTTACCAAGGGAAGCGGCTGAACTCCAGGAAGACCACAGGAGGAATTCTGCAGAGGCATTTCCTGCTTCCTCACCCAGGCCTGGTGGGCTCAGACTACCCTCTCCTCAATCCCAGACAGAACATCTGTTCAGACCAGTAGTCCTGGTGGCACCTGTTTCATGGGCACACAACTTGTGCAGTCACAGGGGGCCTTGTGTTTACAAGAACCCTGTCCCTAGTTTAATGCTCTGCTATTGCTGTCTTGAAATTCCTAATATTTTTTGAACAAGGAGCTCCAGATTTTTAGTTTGCATTGGGCCCCATGAACTATATAGCTAGTCCTAGACATAGGTGACAGCATGACCTGAGATAGTCCTCCGTAGTCCTGGGGAAGGATGAGGTAGCTGCTGCACCTGAATTTGGCATTCAAAGTCCTTTCCATATTAGTTTCCTTTTTTTTTTTTTTTTTTTTTAAGAGACAGGGTTTCACCATGTTGGCCAGGATGGTCTCGATCTCCTGACCTCGTGATCCGTCCGCCTTGGCCTCCCAAAGTGTTAGAATTACAGGCGTGAGCCACCACGCCCAGTCTCCATCTTAGTTTCCTGACTGCTTTTCCAGTTATTCCCACATTCCGCTCTTGGGAACATGTCGCCTTCCCCCGAAGATCGCACCCCGCACCTCCCTGCCTCTGCGCTTCTAATCCCTGTACCTGGTTAACCTGAACCCCTTATCTCCGCGCAGATTCCCTCTCAGCTTTCATGACCACAGAGGAGAATGTTTTTCTTTCTGAAGATTTCTTTGACATCCTGCAGGCAGAGTTACTGGCTCCATCTTCTTGACACTTCCAGCTGGAGCTCTTAGTGAATTCCAGAATGATCAAGCATCTGTCTCCAAAGAGTCTCATTAAAAAGATTTAACAACTGCTATGGCAGAGGCACCAAGCAATCAGAGCTGATGGAAGGAAGTCAGGAGCAGCCCTGGAGCAGTGTGTCCCTGCTGGATTTGGGGAATCAGGGTGCCACTGGGGCCCAGAGTAGCGGCTGTATACCCATCACTAAGGAGTATTTCAACCTTTGGAAAGCAGGTACCACTCTCCCAGTGTAGCCTGGCTGACCTGAGATCGTCCTACTCCATCAGCAGCTGACCCTCAGCAGGGGCTGTGTGTGGTACCTCTCTCTATCCTGGTGTCTAAGGTAGGGTTTGGCCCGGATCAGTGCTCAGAAAAGGAGGATGGATGGGCTGGGGAAAGTCTATGGTAACCTAGGTTCCCTCCTGGCATCCTTCACAGAGGGAGGGAAAGATGAGCCTGTCTGGGAAATCTGGAGACATTCATCTCTCCGGCTTTCCCCAAGGGCCCTTCTCAGCTAATGAACCCAGCATATTGCAAAGTGGCCTGCAGTGGCCGAGAGAAAACAAAAGAAAAAGGAAGCAGTCCCAGGCCACACACAGCCACACGAGACACATAAACACAGGTTGACGTGCAAGCATGCCCCGTACACATGCAAACTTGTATGTGCATGCCACTCAAACCCACCACGTACTGCAGACACCACGTATTTTCTGATACACCCTCACGCCTCCTAAAGCCAGCAGTGATCCACGGGAGCCAGCGTGTGAGTCAGGTGGACATCTGTGCTGGCTTAGGAGAATGGCCAGGAGGTGGGGGCTGCATGGATGCTCTAGAGGGAGAGAGGCCCTGGTGCTGGGACGATTTGGAGAGGAAGGGGAGAGGGAGGCCAAGGGCACAAAGCAGAGAATGGGGCAGTGAGGCCCCATCTGCTGGGGCAGAGGATGGATCTTAGGAGGCCAGGGAGAAGGAAGCTGCAGACACGCACGTTCTTGTGAGGGGAGGGAGGAGGAGACATACGTGTGGAGAACCTTCCGTGTGCCAGGCGTAACTAGAGGCACTGCAGGTATCATCACTGTTAATTCTTATACCTATCACATGAGGTAGATGTACATCCCTCAAGGCAAATAGGATGATCCTCTTTTTTCACAAATCAGGCTCCGACAGATGAAGTGACCTGCCCAGGGCTCCACAGCTGGGGAATGGAGCCCAGGAGCAGACCCACGTCTGCAGGATTCCAAATCCCCTGTTATGTCCCCGCTGCTGTCCATCAGGTAAGAAAGTGTGTCTTTTGGCCTTTATTCCCACCCTGCACTGGGCCACGCTGCTTGTCTTCCTGTAGGATGCACCTGAGTAGCCCATCTTCCCCTTTTATATTTCCATGAACTCTAGCCGGGAAAGCGTGGGCCCTCGCTGCAGGGCATGGGATCGAGGCCAGCCCCCCGCTTCTCAGCCTCAGCACTACTGACACTTAACAGCCAGATCATTATTCATTATAAGGAGCTGCCCTGTGCCTTGTAAGATGTTTAGCATCTGTCTTAGTCCATTCAGGCCGCAATACAAAAACACCATATAGCTGGTGGCTTCTAAACAATAGAAATGTATTTCTCCCAGTTCTGGAGGCTAGACGTCTGAGATCAGGGTGCCAGCCTGGTCGGGTTCCCATGAGGGCCCTCTTTGGAATTGCAAACAACTATCTTCTCTCTGTATCCATACATGAGGGCGACGATACAAAGAGAAGACACTAATAAGGGCACTAATCCCATGTATGAGGGCTCCACCTCACGGCGTAATCACCTCCCAAAGGCCCCGCATCCTAATACCCTCACATGGAGGGTTAGGATTTCAGCATAGGAACTTTGGGGGGACACAAGCATTCCGTCCCTAGCAATCGTCCTTGGCTTCTACCCACTGCATGCAAGTAGCACCTTCCCTTTTCCAAACACCCAGTTGTGACAACCAAAAATTTCACTAGACATTGCTGAATGTTCCCCGGAGGGAAATTCACTCTCACTTGAGAACTGCTAAGCTGGATACATAGCTAGTGGGGAGGACACAGAGGGGATTTCCAAGTCTTTGGCTCCTTCTGCAAAGATTTGTCAGCTCTCCGGTAAGCACCTGTCCTGGCCTAGGCGCTGATGAGTCAGGCCGAGTGGCTGGGGCTGGACATGACCTCTGGAGGGCCTTCTGCATGGGCCCAGCAGATCTGGCAGGAGGCCAGTCCCGCCCTCCCCCGGGGGTGACTGGGGCCCCACAGAGACACTTTGTCCCACAGCTCCCTTCCACCAGCACCCCCAGGACGTGTAGACTCAAGGGCCAATTATAAAAATGAAAAATCCTGGTCTCAGCCTCAAATGAGTAGTTTCCTTTGGCACTTTCATCCTCCTGTAATAAGTGCCTAGTCACCAAGGAATCCCAGGAATGTGGCCTTGATAATGAAAATAGGCACCTGGCCCAGAGGGGCCCACTTACTGGACTGGCAGGCAAGCCTGAGCAGGTAGCCTCCAAATCTCCAGGGGCACTTGCTGAACTTGGCTGTCCCCACTCGGCCCTGGGCCTGTTTCCACATCCCTGTTTCCAGCTGCCTGGCTGCAACACCCGCCTCCTGAAGACAGCAAGAATCCTTATGAATGTCTGGCTCCGTATCAGGAAAAACAAAACGTAACCCAGCCTCCAACCTAACATTTTGTGGTTGTTTGCTCTTTCATTTAATATCCCAACAATGGGATATATACCATTATTATTCCCATTTTACAGACAAAGAAGTTGAGGCACAGAAAGGTTAAGTCACTTGCACAAAGGCTGAAACCTGGCAAGTAAAGTTGCTGAGTTCTGAACCTGGGCAGAGCTGTCTTTGGAGTTGGTGTTCTTAAGAACTGCGCTTCTGGGATTACAGGCATCAGTCACTGAAGTGGGTGGATCACCTGAGGTCAGGAGTTCGAAACCAGCCTGACCAGCATGGTGAAACCCTGTCTCTATTAAAAATACAAAAATTATCCCAGCACTTTGGGAGGCCGAGGCGGGTGGATCACGAGGTCAAGAGATCAAGACCATCCTGGTCAACATGGTGAAACTCCGTCTCTACTAAAAATACAAAAAATTAGCTGGGCATGGTGGCACATGCCTGTAATCCCAGCTACTCAGGAGGCTGAGGCAGGAGAATTGCCTGAACCCAGGAGGCGGAGGTTGCGGTGAGCCGAGAACGCTCCATTGCACTCCAGCCTGGGTAACATGAGTGAAACTCCGTCTCAAAAAAAAAAAAAAAATACAAAAATTAGTCAGGCATGGTGGCAGGTGCCTGTAATCCCAGCTACTTGGGAGGCCAAAGCAGGAGAATCACCTGAACCCAGGAAGTGGAGGTTGCAGTGAGCCGAGATGGCACACCAGTGCACTCCAGCCTGGGCAACAGAGTGAGATTCCTTCCCCTCCTACCCTGCTCCCCCGCCCAAAAAAAAGAACTGCACTTCTACTGCAAAATGACCAAGGCATTTGGGCTCCCAGGGCTAAAACCATGCTATATCTTGTAAAAAAAACAAGGATCTTGGAGGAATGGAGGCGGAAGAAGTGCTATTTGTCTGGCCTGGTCAGGGAAGCCCACCTTCTCTGGGGCTCCTCCTGAGACCCCAAATCTTTTGTTTTATCCCAATTTCAGGATGCCAATGCCCGGAAATAAGTAGAATACAGTGGTTTAAGGCACCGGCTTGGGTCCTGAGGGCCTAGAGATGCAGGACCAACTTGTTACCTAATATGTGCCACCAGGCAAGTGACTGAATACATCAACGTCCTCATCTGTAAAGTGGGGAGAACAATACCGACCTCATAGCATCGTGACACTTAATGAGTGAACATAAAGCCCAGCGCCAGGGGAGTTCTGCAGACATCTTGACTACTATTTTGGTGAATGATGTGGGGGGCCACCTAATGCCCTTGGACGTGAGACGCCCCACATCAGCTACGACAGGTTGCCAAGCTTCTCTGGGACTCATTTGGCTCACCTGTAAAATAGAAGGAGATCCTATTTCAGGGCCCACAGCTAGGAGTGGAACATGCAGGGGTCGTCAGGGGGAAGACGGCATATACAAAGGCTCAGAGGTGAAACAGCATGGGCTGGCTCAGGGTTCCAGTCAGCTCAGGAAGCTCAGAGAGGGACACAGATGGGCAGTTGTGAGAGCTGAGACTGCAAGGTGGGCAGGCTCCAATTTTGAGGCTGAAATCCTCTCCTGGCTTCTGAAGTCCAGAGATGTTGGAGGGACAAGAGGTTCCGACACCAACTGAAATGATTGTTGACTGTGCCCTTTTGTTCCCGCTACCCCTGGGGCTTAGAGCTGGGTTCTCAGAAGACTGAAGGTCAGCAGAGGGAAGGAAACAGCTTGGCTGGGCTGGGAGGAAGATCATTCGAGGGTGCAAGGCCCCAGGGCAGTACCTCTTCCTCTTCCCCTGTGCCTGGGTCCCTTCCCACACACACACACCATTATGTGGCACTCACAGTGGGATGATTGTGAGCACCAAGGACCCAGGGCAGGGGCCAGGCTGGAGCAAAATTCTACTCATAATAGCCATTCTTCATTAAGGGATTGCTGCACACCAGCTGCCAGGCTGTGGGCTTCCCCAGCTTTATCTCACTTAATCCTTACCAGGGCTCTGCAAGATATGGGTGATGCTCCCTCTCTTATGATGAACTAAGGTTCAGAGAGGCTGAGCACTTTGCTCAAGTTCACACAGCTGCCAAGGGGCAAACCAGGATCCAGCCAGGGGTGATCCAATCCCAAGGCTTTCACAAGTGTGCCCTCTGTTGCACTTTCAAAGTGCTATTCCCCTTAAGCAGGCGATAGAAGTAGGGTGGAAACCCCCAAACCTCCTTTTCATGCTCTCTTAAGAGTTAATCCCTTTTCAGGTCCAATTAGTTCAACATTTAAGTGAGTGATTTTCATAAACAGTGTTTCTTACATTCAATATTGTAAGCTGTACCACCTATGTGAAGATGCACCATTGGTTTAATGATGACTTTCAGAGAGGAAACTATAAAGGAAGAGCACATTAGTGTAACGTGCTCTGAATTCTCCCACTTTACATCATGGGAACATGAGCATCTTAGACTGGAGGAAATGCTGGGCCAGACTCTGCGTTAAACACCAGCAACAAAAATAAGAAGAATGAGACTCACGGGCAAATTCATGCTCCAGGTTTTCTTTCAAGTAACCAATGCAATTGGTATCTACTTTTTATTAAAACATCACTTACATGGAGTGTAGTCCACACATATTAACTGAGTTCTTTCATGTGGTTACACCCACATAATCACCATCGCTTCGATGAATATTTATTAAGCACTATTTTTCAAAGGCCAGAAATACAACTGGGAGCATCGTTGGCAGGGTCTCCTCCCTCAATGCAGTGGAAAGTGCAGGGAGGCAGAAAGACCAAGTACACAAAGACCTCCACAAAATTATTGCCCTTATGCTGGTATTGCGAGAAAACCAAGCAGTGCGCAGAGATAAAGAAGAAAGAAAAGGAGTCTCCATTTTAAATAGGGTGGTCAGGAAGAGTCTTTCTTGTGCAGGAAGCTGGAACCTGAAAACTGAAAGTGTGGTGTCCCCATGGAAAAACATCCCAGGCAGAGAGAACAGAAGGTGTGAAGTTGCTGAGAAGGCAGAGGGCTGGCACTGGAGAAGACTCATGTAATTGGTGGGCATGGGCAATGGTTAGAAGCACCTAGAGAGATGGGCATTGGCCAATCAGCCGAACATGTGGGGTATTGGGACTTGCTTCTCTGCCAGATGTGTGCCATGGGGACATTGGTGTTATGGGCAGGAGAGCAGAGTAGCCTTCATGAGGTGGTCACTTCCCACTGCCAGGTTGACTGGGCATGGGAAGGGCATTCTGGGGAGGGCACTGTGTGTGCACAGTGGTAGAAAGGAAGGATGCTTGTTCAAGTGCCTCCCCAGGGCCCTACCTTGCTGGAAACTAGAGGAAAAAGGGACACAGAGGGGAGCCGGGTGGGAAGTGTGACCAATGATGCAGAAGAGACCACCCACAGACCTGTCCTTGGTGGCACTAAGTAAGTTTAGATATTATCCAGGAAGCAATGCTTCAAAAAGATCCTCCGTGCATTATGTAAAGCTAATTGGAGACATCACAGGCGTCGCATAGGATTAGTCCCCAGAGGCACCAGGGGATCTCTGAAAACTGCAGTAGATTGGTCTCCCATGAGCATCGCAGTGCCTGCAGAGTCCCACAGCACCTGCGTCTGTTCCTGCTGCCCTATTTGAGGAAAGGTGCTGTGTTTCATTTTGAGATTCACAGTGACTGGGCGTGGCAGGTTCTCAGGAATGACCGAGTGAGTGGATTCCCATCTTACGTGTGCTCTTACCATTCCCTCTCCTCCATCCATCTCCAGATGCAGTGTCTCCTGCTTGAAAACGCTCAATACCCCCGATGCCCAGCCCAACCCTACTTCACCCAGGTGTACACAAAACCCTTTCTGGCCACAGCGTTTAGGCACACATCTGCTCAAATCTTGGCTCTGCTGCATACTGGCATGGTAGTGAATCTCTCTGAATCTCAATTTTTCTATTCCATTAAGTGGGGGTAATAGTAGTAGTGGGTCTAGACTCTGATTCTTATCTGGACACATGGCCAACCAGAATAACGACCTTTCCCAGACTCCCTTGCATCCACATGTGGTCATGTGATTAAGGCTGGCCAATGGGATGTGGGTTGAGGTGATGTATACAAGGTTGTGGATTCAACAAGCAAATTCACACTTTCTGAACGCAATGAGTTCTTGGTAGAAAAGAAAGATGTAAGGGGGAGCCGTAGGCCTCTGCTCTCCAGTCCTGGCCTCTCACTGCCAGCCATAACAGAACAAAATCCACCAGAAAGGCAGGAGCACAGGCTGTGGAGTTTGGTATATGATATCTCTGCCTCCTGTGTCTAGTACTATAAGCTGGCAATTTTTCCCAAACTGGTATTAACCTGCAAATCAATCTAAGAGAATATACGATCCTGGGATAGTTCAGATTTACACTGAGGTCTTACTTCACCATTGCTTCACCATAATGACTATGGTGACTCATGGAGAGGGACCCCCACCACTGTCCCCTTCCCTTGCACTCAGGCCAGTCCCAGCTTGAGAAACATCCACTGCACTTTCAGCATGGGATGGGGGGTTTAATTTGAAAATACAAAGTGATATACTAGAGATGAGACTATCTGTACACCCCCAGAAGCTAGGACTCAATCAAATGCTTCTATTTTTGAAAGAAGCCCTCTGAGCAACTTTTCTTAGGACTATGTTAAGACTAACAGGCTGGTCACTCCTCACCATCACCTCCTGCAAGTCCTTGGAAGCTTCCGTGGCCTGAGGTAAGTGATAGAAAATATGTGGGTCTTCCTTGGGCCAGTAGGTGGGCCCAGAGCTGAGCTATGGTCACCAGGGATCCAGTGGTGGGAGAGAAGGTAGATTCTCATGTAGCCCCTGCATACAAGTCACATAGGAAGTGTCAAATGATGGACTGGTGCTAAAAGCCCCAACGCTGGACTCCCAGCCCATCCAAATACACATGCACATTACAGAGACATTTAAGAGTTCTTTGGGATGAGAGAGGCAGGGTTTAAATACTCAACTGAAATCCCACTGGCCCCACAGGAACACATGTGGATACAAGGAAGTCTGGGAAAGGTCGTTATTCTGGTTGGCCATGTGTCCAGATAAGAATCAGAGAGTCTAGACCTAAGGAATAGGGAAGATCATGTATTGAGGGACAACTGGCAGCCTCCGCCACCACGGGGCAAAATCACATCCTCTCTGATCCCAGCTTTTTTAATCTGTAAAACGGGAGTAATACTAGTATTCATTGGGTCATTATGAGAATTAACTGAGATTCTGTAATGTACCAAGCACATTGCCTGAACTATGGTAAGCACTCACTATATTTCAAGAGATACTCTCATTCTCGTGACTCATGACTCTCACCTTTGAATATCTGCAATAAGAACCAGCAGAATTGCCCTTTCAAAATTCATCTCAGGCTGATTTAATGTTGTGTCATATTAATGGCAATACCTGGTTTGCAAGGGGGACAGAGAGGGAACTCATGGGAGCATCACTGTGGGATTGTCATTTTCCCTCTTTTACAGATCAGTACAGTGAGGTGCACAAAGCTAGACTTTGAGCTTGGCTTTCTCTCAAGCCTGGGCACCTAACACTGTATTATAATGCCACTCTTCTGTGAATACCATGGACAAACATTCTTGGGCCCAGGAGATTCCAACGGGAAAGGTTTTCCTTGGAAGGCATGTTTCATGCTGCAGGAACTTTTATAGCCAACCCTGTGGGCTCCAGCAGGATGCTGCCCAAACACCCCTCACCTGCAGATGAGCTCGGGCACCACATCCAACATTCTCTGGGGAAGCCTGCAGCCCCTAGGCCATGGTGGGAGGTTGTGACCACCATGCAGGTTTGCTCCAGTGAGTCTTGTGTGGGTAAATGCTCAGCACTATTCTAGGGGGTGACATCACAGGGCTTTACTTTTTCACAATTGCTACCCATGGGTGCTGGGGCTGAAGTTCTGGGTTGGCTGAGATACTCAGAAGGAACCGCAATTGCTCAGGGGCCTTCCAGCTGCAGGAGCCAAGGAAGCCGAGTCAAGGAGCTCTGCCAAGCTTGGCACCAACCCTGTCCACGAGAAGGGTCTGCTGAGCTCTGTACACTCATGGGCCGTGAGACTTCAGCCCAAATGCAGAGGGTGCCGGCCCAGACTGTCTTTGCAGTTGTGACCTAGAAAGCTCTGAAGACCTGCAGGGCAGTGGGTTAGAGGGACTGTAGGGGTGTGGAAGGAGAGGTCTGCTTAGGAGAGTCCTTCCGTGGGCTCTTGTCCTCAACTATCTCCTGGCAGCTCAGCCTGGCTGAAGAATGACGTGTCAGGACAGGGAAGGAAAAGAAGTCCCAGGGAATGGGGGAAACGGAGGTGGAAGCATCCATCAGGATTCCATCGTGTGTGTGTGTGTGTGTGTGTGTGTGTGTGTGTGTGTGTGTGTGCGCGCGCGCATGCGCGCATGAGCACATGCACCTTAGGGCAGAGTGACATCTTCTGTAAGCTGTGATGTACAACCTAAGACCTCTGGCATCTAGAGTTGGTCATGCTTCTGAGCTGTGGGACAATTTCTATCCAAAGCCAACCTTGGTCTGGGCTTACCTACTTCTCCTGTGTCCTCCATCCACCTCCTTTGTGTGCTGCACACCGCCTCTGGCCAGCGTTCAGTTATGTGTCTTCTCTAACCTGGTTAAACTGCAAACTCTTTGAAGGCAGAGGCCATGACTTATACCTGAGTCCACTGTATTAGCGCAGCGCTTGGTGGGTAGGAGCAGCGGCACAACGATGACAAAAGAACAAATTCCCACCTGGAGGCTGTCCCGGTGTCATGTGTATCTCTCTCCACCCTCACCCTCTAGACCCTCTAGCAGCCCACATACCCCTGCAGGACAGAGGTGCTGATAATCTTTGGTACAAAGCAGGCCTGGGGCTGAATGGTGGGTTCTGACATTTACATGCAACCTGTTTACAAAAAAAAAAAGTTGTGACTGATGAATAGTGTCATTCATTTATTTTTTTCTTCACATGCCCATTCATTGAAATTTCATGGGGTAACTATGTACCCAGGCTCAGGTGCTGGTGCTGGGCTCACACAACAGAGAACAGGCTATGATCTCTGCTTAGAATGAATTCACCATCCGAAAATGACCACATAGCTCATCTCAGTGACTGCAGGCTGTGAAAGGAGCAAGACAGGGACACCTAATCCAACAGGGTGAGGAGTATGTGGCTTCCTGTTAGACATGGCAGCTGAGTCGAGCCTGGACGATGTGTGAGAATCATCCAGGACACATCCGTGGAGCAGAGTGAGGCTGGCAGGGAGAAGATGACATGGGAAAAGGGTCTGTTCAGTCCTGCCAGGGCAGCCCTGGAGTCCAGTGTATGGCAGGGGAGAGATGTCCCAGTAGAACAATTCTTTGGTGCTCTGGCTGGGAATTAGGTATTTTTACTCCTTGGCTTTTCAGCATCCAGGCCTCCTGCTCATCTGGTTCTTGCCATAAATAGTTCACTTGTGCCAGGTTGAAATGAGGCCTTCTGCTTCACCTTTTCCCCTGGGTTGATGCATACCTCCTTCAGGGAGCCTGAGCCAAGTAGGGAGGGGGCTGAGGGAGGCAGGAAGGGTGGTGTGAACAACCACAGCAACCTGGAGGATGCCAGGCTCTCCTCGTCCACAGAAAGCCATGCCTGTCAAATCCAAGCTTAGGTCTTCTGCCTTGCTGTTCCCATCTGTAAAATGGAGGTTAGATAACCACACTTCAACTAAAGGCAACCTAACGCCTATTTACTGAGCTTCTTTTACATGCGAGGCACTAGGTTAGTTTCTAGGGGGACGGAGATGACACAGACATAGTTTCTGTTCCACTAAGATCTCAGTTTATATTCTCCTAGCTGGCTGCTTGGCCAAATCCTATCATCTTTCAGCTTAAATGTTTCTTCCTCAAAGGGGCTTCCTGAACTTTAATCTATAGTAGACCCTTGTTTCTCTTTGATAGCATTCCTTCTGCCCATTAGAGTTTGTAGTTTTTTGTTATCTTCCTTTTTTTTTTTTTTTTTTTGAGATAGAGTTTTGCTCTTCTTGCCTAGGCTGGAGTACAATGGCACAAACTTGGCTCACTATAACCTCTGCCTCCCAAGTTCAAGCAATTCTCCTGCCTCAGTATCCCAAGTAGCTGGGGTTACAGGCATGTGCCACCAGGCCTGGCTAATTTTGTATTTTTAGTAGAGACAGGGTTCCTCCATGTTGGTCAGGCTGGTCTCGAACTCCCAACCCCAGGTGATCTGCCTGCCCCAGCCTCCCAAAGTGCTGGGATTACAGGTGTGAGCCGCTGCGCCCGGCCAGAATTTGTAGTTATATCTTTATTTTGGTTGAATATCTTTACAATCCTGTCCCCTCCAGGAGGCCATGTCCCGTGGGACATTTGGCTTAACCGTTTCATTTCTTGAGCTTGGCACATAACTAATGTAGCTAAAAAAATATTTGTTGACTACATGAAAGAATTGGGGAAGACAGATGTTAAATATGTGATTTCAAATGGGAGGAATGTTCTTTCTACAAAGGAAACTTCCCTTGGGCTGCTTCCCTTTAGTATCTCCTGAGGTTATGTTCTTATGAGTGGTGTCACTGGGTTCTTCTTTAGAGCAGGGACTATGTCCTATGGGACCCAGCAAGGTGCCTGGAAGAGCTAGTATTCAGAATACTTATGGAACGCCACCGTGTGCCAGACACCGTGTTACGCTCTTTCTGGTACGTTCTCTTTTTAACTTTTCACTCCGTGGCCCCTTGCACAGTTGAAATATTGAGGATTTTCCACAACAGGCACTGCATAGAAACTTATAGTTCCAACAAATCACTAGGGTTGATTTAGTCTCGAGATTACAAAAGGCTTGGTCGGCAAAGCCTGAGTCCGGTCCTCTTGCTCTGCTCCCTGGACAGCATGAGCTTCGCCACTTGCTCCACCTTCTCCACAAACTACCGGCCCCTGGGCTCTGTCCAGCCACCCAGCCAGTCAGCAGCGCAGCCAGCATCTATGCAGGTGCTGGGGGCTCAGGGTCCCGGATCTCTATGTCCTGCTCCACCAACTTCTGGGGTGGCTTGTGGTTTGGGGGCCTGGCTGTGGGGATGGACAGGGGTCTGATGAGAATGGGAGGCATCCAGAATGAGAAGGAGACCATGCAAAACCTGAGCGACTGCCTGGCCTGGCCACCTACCTGGACAGAGTGAGGAGCCAGGAGACAGAACTGGAAGCTGGAGAGCAAAATCGGTAGCATCTGGAGAAGAAGGGACCCCAGGTCAGAGACTGAGGCCATTACTTCAAGACCATCAAGGACCTGAGGGCTCTGATCTTCGCAAATACTGTGGACAATGCCTGCATTGTTCTGCAGATCTACAATGCTTGTCTTGTTGCTGATGACTTTAGAGTCAAGTATGAGACAGAGCTGTCCATGCGCCAGTCTATGTTGAGTGACATCCATGGGCTCTGCAAGGTCATTGATGACACCAATGTCACTCGGCTGCAGCTGGAGACAGAGATCAAGGCTGTCAGGGAGGAGCTGCTCTTCATGAAGAAGAACCACGAAGAGGAAGCAAAAGGCCTACAAGTCCAGATTGCCAGCTCTGGGTTGACTGTGGGTGTAGACACCCCATATCTCAGGACCTCGCCAAGACCATGGCAGATATGGGGCCCAATATAACGAGCTGGCTTGGAAGAACCTAGAGGAGTTGGACAAGTAGTGGTCTCAGAAGATTGAGGAGAGCACCACGGTGGTCACCACACAGTCTGCTGAGGTCAGAGCTGCTGAGATGACACTCTTGGAGCTGAGACATACCGTCCAGTCCTTGGAGACTGACCTGGGCTCGATGAGAAATCTGAAGGTCAGCGTGGAGAACAGCCTGAGGGAGATGGAGGCCTGCTATACCCTGCAGATGGAGCAGCTCACTGGGGTCCTGCTGCACCTGGAGTCAGAGCTGGCACAGACCCCGGCAGAGGGGCAGCACCAGGCCCAGGAGTACAAGGCCCTGCTGAACATCAAGGTCAAGCTGGAGGCTGAGGTCGCCACCTACCACCGCCTGCTGGAAGATGGCAAGGACTTCAATCCCTGGACAGCAGTAACTCCATGCAAACCATCCAAAAGACCAACACCTGCTGAAGAGTGGACGGCAAAGTGGTGCCAAAGACCAATGACACCAAAGTTCTATGACATTAAGCCAGAAGAAGCAGGGTCCACACTGGGGACCAAATGCTGAGAAAGACTCTGTGGCTATAGTGGGCTGGAGGTAGCCCCTAAAACATATGTCCATGTCAAAACCCTTGAAGTCTTTGAATGGGACCTTATTTAAGTTTAAGAATGGGAAAATGTAAAAAAAAAATCACATTTGCAGATGGAACTAAGTTAAAGATCTTGGGACACACTTATCTGGGTTACACAGGTGGGCCCTAAAATCAATGACAAATGTCTTTTTAGGAAACAGAAGAGGAGGAGATATGGACACAGAGATGTGAAGATAGAGACAGAGATGGGATTATCAACCACGAGCCAGAATGCCATGAGCCACTGGAAGCTGAAAGAGGCCAGGAACGACTCCCCCTGGAGACTTCGGAGAGAGTTTAGCTCTGTTGACACCTTGATTTTGGACATCTGGCCTCCAGAACTATGACAGAATAAACTTCTGATGTTTCAGGCCTCCTGGTGTGTGACAATTTGTTAAGGCAGATCTAGGAAACTAATTCAGTAGCCTCTCTGCTTGGTGAGAAGCAGCGCCCTGGTAGATTCTATGCCAGGATGGGCAAGGGAGGCCACGTGGCAGGGCACGTGCTGAGGATAGACTGCCTTTGACTTAGATCAACCAGGTCTTCTGGCTGGGGCTTCCTCTGTGTAGGCAGACACCAGATCACTCCATCACCAAGTGATTCAGCATTAAATGGTGCACTGATTATGTGCCGGGCACCTTCCATGTCATCTCCATCAGTCTTCACAGCAGCCCGCTGAAGTCAGATCACTCCATCACCAAGTGATTCAGCATTAAATGGTGCATAGATGGAGCAGGATATAATCCCTTTGGCTACAGGGAGCGGGAGCTGGGGTGTGGGGAGCAGTGGCAGCCGCAGCAGTAGCTTTGCCATCATTGGCTGAATAATAATGAAGGGGGACAACATTTGGGGAACTTGGGGGAAATAAAGATGGTGGCTGGTCATCTTTTTCATCCCCCTGCCTGCTGCCTAGGCAGGACCACTGTGAATAACCCAAGAAGATGGCGGAAGTCATCCTGGCCAGCTCTGCTTCTGCTGGTGTCACCCATTCTAAGCTTTAACAACCCTTCCCATCGGGGCTTCCTCATTGCATTTGAGCCATTCACTGCCCCATTTGAACCTTGGCTTTCCTGTCCAATCTACAGCCAAATACCAACCAAACCCTGTCCATCATGTAACAAGAGGGAGCCCAGAGTGGGGACAAGCAGCCCGGACCCTGGCTCACATCCTTTCCTTGCTGTATGATCTTGGAGAACTTCCTATCACTGGTCCTTAGTTTTCTCTTCTGCAGAAAGGGAAAAAAAATTAACAATGCCTTCTATAAGAAGTTGCTTTGAGGATTCAACTAGGTCACAGGTATAAATAAGCCCAGTGCATACATTGAATAACTGTGCAAAATGTTCAATTTAAAAGCAAAACTTTGAGACAAACAAAAAAGCAAGCAAAATTAGCCGTCCCATTGAATTCCAGACCCTTTAGTCTGCCTCATGGGTTTTCTTTAGTAATCACTACTTACTGAGCACTGATTATATGCTGGGCACCTTCCATGTCATCTCCATCTGTCTTCACAGCAGCCTGCTGAAGCCAGTACTATTGTTATGCCCATTTAACAGATGAGGAAACTGAGGAGAGGGCCTTACCCAAGGCACAGTAGTAAATGGAAGGTCCATCTCTTAGCCATCATATAACTGAGTCTCCACACAGAAGACTCCTCTCCTAGTGCTCCTTTGCTGTCTTGGTTTGGAAGGTGGACCCCAGTGAATCCCCTTAGACCACAGACTCTTTGAGGAAAAGGAACATATGTCTGTGTTCTTACACCCCAAGCACTGGTGTAAGTCTGGTGCAAGTTAAGTATCACTGTGCAGAAAACATGAATAAGTGAGTCAATACATTAATAAATAATGGAGAGTTTTTAGAAGACAACTTTATACTAAGATAAAGGACATCGGCACTATTGTCTACCTTCCTGTGTGACACTGTGTCTGACAGCTCTTTCCTTTGTAAAATGGGGATAATAATATGCCTTCTGCCCTGTCATGGAGACTGGGTCAAGAAACTGTTTTCCATTCAGCTCGAACAGAGCCAGATGACAAGGCTTTTGTCCAAGTTTATATATCTATTGGTGACCAACATAGAGTAGGTATTCCACGGTTATTGGCTGAACGAGTAAATGATTCAGTGCTTTTATTCCCCCAGACATTTCTGAGTTATTTAAAGCTGCAAGCACAACTTTACAGTGGATGCACCATGAAGAGGTGTAGTTGTCCTGGTTTGGAGCGGGGTTCTCCCTCATCCTACGAGAATCAGCTGAAAACTGTGGTTTGGTTAAGACTGGCTCTTCAGCTGGAGCCATGCTTATACATTCACTTGCTGCAGCCTAGAGAGGGTTAAACCTTGGGCAGCCATGGCCTGGGTGTTCTCCAGCCCTGCCTTGCCCCCTTACCTTACCTCCAGCTGAGATTAGGCCATTAGTTTACTCGTAAACAGGTGGCACGCTCCGCCTGTGCAGCTGGAGATAAGGGCAACTTTGAAACTGCTGCTCAGGAAACCTCACTCTGCACGTCCAGGCCTCCCCACCGTCTTCTCAGCAGTCTGGGAGGTTGGTCTTTGCAAGCAGCTCTGCCCTGTCCTTCGGAAATCCCTGTGCTTGTATCAAGACTTTAGGGGCCTGGAACGGCCACACAGACAGAAATGGAATCCATGAGAGGGCTTACAGAATGCAAAGAGTCTTGGGCCAAGAGGGCACTGGGCAAGCCCTGCAAACCCCAGTCAGGGGCAGGCTGGAGAACCCTGATTCTAGAACTCAGGCTGGAGTCTTGCAAAGGTGAAACTTTAGTAACGCCCTATTTCTAGCCCCATCTAAACTCTTTGGCCTTCCTCTAGGTACCTCTTACTCGCCAGGCAGATATTAGGGATAACCATACAGCACCAAATTTCCTTTGACAATCGTGATTATGAATGGCTTAATTTGACACACTAAGACTACAGCCCACAGGACAAATCTGGTGTGCTGCGTGTTTTTGGATGGCCCATGGGCTAAGAATGATTTTCACATTTTTAAATGACTGAAAAAACAAACAAAAGACTCATTCTGTTTTTGACGTGAAAATTATGTGAAAGTCAAGTTTCAGGTCCATAAATAAAATTCTATTGGAATAAGTGAGGCTCAGTCCTTTACATATGGTTTACATATGTAAATGATACATGCATAAACATATCAGTAGGTCTCATCGCTTAGCACTGCTTCTTGGTGCACTGGAAATCACAGTGATGCCACACCTATCAGCTATCGGTGTGAAATACATTTTCAGACACAAAATATGGTAACTCCATTACAGATCAGCACTAACAGGTAAACATTTACAATTGATTTTGGTGTGAGAAAATACTAACTTTGAAATCCAATTAAATAAAATATTATTCCCCCCAAAAGAAATCCATCTTCTCATTAGTAGAACTGTATTTTTTTTTAAATGACTTGGTTATTATTATTTTTTTTATTTTCATCAATAAGAATTTTGTGGACATTTTTTTCTCTCATGTATCTTCATAATATTTTAGATTTTGCCTCTTGGGCTACAAAGCCAAAAATGTATTCTATATGGACCTTTACAAAAACTTTTGCTGGCCTCTGACCTAGGCCATTGAACTATGTCAGAAATGTCATGATTTTAATCTCGAAACTCCATGTCCTTGATGGTCCTACACCCATGGAGAGGCTAGAAATCCTTTAAAGACCACGATTAAAATTTGTTGATTTCCTGCTCACAGCAGTCATAGGAAACCATGAAAAATTAAGAAGGAGACCCATTCAAATGCATTTCTTGACCTGGTTTCCTGGTCTACTCATCTCCCTCCTGGCAAAACCAGTGCCCCCTTCATACTCTCAGAGAAGTGTCTCTGACCCATCAAGGGCTCATTCATTTTCCTCTCTGCTCTAAATTCCCATAGGAGAAATTTAATTAAAACTGGTCCCTTGATGGATCAACTGATACCAAACCAATGGAAAATTAATTCCCTTATTCAAATATTTATCAAGCATGGTGCTAGGGGCTAACTCAGTGGGAGATCCTACTTGGCATACACCCCAACCCCCAAGAGCAGGATGGCTTGGGGGCACTGGACTAGAATCAGCAATCTTGCGCCTACGTTGAGCTTGAAGTCCACACTTCCTGTCTGTGTGACCTTCTTAAGTGGCTTGATCTTTCAGTCTACACTTCCTCATCTGCAAAAGACAAAGCTCAGGCGGAGTTACCTCCAGGCTAGCTTGAAGATTTATTTTAAACTGGGTAAGTTGGCAATGAGGCACTGATCAGCAGGGAAGGCACTGAGGGTTGCCAATGGCGTCCTCCCTACCAAGCACTGAAACCCAGTCCTCTAGGTTTTCCCATCGCCAGTCTGGAACAAAATGTCTTTTTAAGCCTTTGCAGCCACCATCCCCCCTGTTTCCTGCTGGCCCCTCAACCACATGCCCCCAAGGAGTTCTGGAGCAGGACTCACCTCCCACAGCCCTGGGCTCAGCCAAGCCCAATTTCTTCATCCAGGATCAATTATTTTTTTCTCCTTACCTTAAAGAATAATAATGAATCACACTGCCAACCCCATAGCCCTTTCTATTATTCTTTCTGTCTGACTTTGGATTTCCTCTTGGGTTGTGTAATTTGGCCTTTACAATGTCCTTTCCATGCTAACAAAAATGAGGCTCTTGGGAGGAGATGTTAGAGGGACATTTGGTCTCCAAAGCCAGGAGTTTGGTGAGTTCTTTCCTCCTATTCAGCCACTTCAGTCACCAAATCCCAGCTTCCTTTTTCTCTCTCAATGTCTCAAGTCCCACTCCTTCCAAGGCCCTTAGCCATTGTCTAGTTGATTGAAGCAGCATCTGTCTCTTAGTTTCTTGGGACTCCAGTTTCTTCCCTGCTCCTCCCAGCAGCTACAGGGACCTTCCTCAGTCAGTGCAGGTCTGGTCACGTTTCTCCCCCACTGCTTAAATCCTTCATGGCTCTCCATTACCCAAAGAATAAAATCTAAGTGTCTAACATGTTGGTTACTTATAGTTGAACCTCACATGGTTTGTCCAGAAGAGTACTTTCTAAAACTGAATGGGATGTTTTTAGTAGGGACTCATGCTCAGCAGGCCCTAAACCTGAGTTTAGGTTTCCTCTAGATTGTTACTCTGCTCACCTCTTGAAATGGACATCTGTCATGTTTTTGCCAGACAGTCAAGCCCCATTTTCCATTTTCTTTCTTTCTTTTTTTTTTTTTTGATAAGAATTCTATGTGAATCTTGAAAAGAGCCAGGGCTCAGATCCTCTCCATACCCAGGCAGAGTGGGGGTGTAGGACCTCCACCTAATCAACTGGATGTTGCCCCTTGGGCTTTGAGTCTTGAGGGCAACATGCAGGCACAGGCAGAGAAATATCTGCTGAAGGAATGACAAGGAGCCAATACTGGGATTCTAACCATAGTGTCGCAATGGTGTGACCCAGAGTGTAATTCCTGCACCTGATCTTCCTTGGCCCTCACGTTTTTCTAAACACAGTTTCACAGTCTTACCTTTGAACCCACAAAACTCAAGGGCCTTCCCTTCTGTCACTTTCCACTTATGATTATGTAGAGAGACTTTCTGTTGCTGCAAATAGATGCTGCCTTTAGCCAGCCCTATCTCTGTTTCTTGAGCTCAAAGCTCTGACCATCCTTCTTTGCATTGCTATAGATTTTCACCTGCTCTTGATGGTGGAAGAGCAGCCAGTCCCATCATAGAAATGTTTTGTTACATGAGTCAATTAAATTCTCCTGAGTGGGTGTTTCTGTCATTTGCTACCAAGAGTCCTGAACTAATACAGTCATTAAATAATAACTGTTGTTAAATATAGCAAACATCTGCTGAGTACCTACTATGGGTCAGGCTCAAGGAGAGGCCAACACTGAGCCTCATGGACCATGAGTAATTTGCTATTTCCCAAGGGAAAAGTCAGGGCGCTGTTACCAGGAGGAGGAGGTGGGGTCTAGATGCTGAGCAGACAAACACAACAATCTCAAACACATTTTTGTTTTGTTTTGTTTTTTTTTGAGACAGACTATCACTCTGTAGCTCAGGCTGGAGTGCAGTGGCACGATCTCAACTCACTGCAAACTCCACCCCTCGGGTTCAAGCAGTTCTCCTGCCTCAGCCCCCTGAGTAGCTGGGATTACAAGCACCTGCCACCATGCCTGGCTAATTTTTGCATTTTTAGTAGAAATGAGGTTTCACCATGTTGACCAGGCTCTCAAACTCCTGACCTCAGGCGATCTACCCACCTCGGCCTCCCGAAGTGCCACTGTGTCCACCCTCAAATGCATGTTATCATCATTGTTATTTTGTTAATTTTGAAATGAAGAAAATGTGCTTTCATCAGGAGATAAGGAACCCTGGAGTGTTAGCAGACAGAAGCCAAGCTATGGATATGGTTTAGATGTATGCCTTCCCCAGTGGAGGTTAATGTCTGCTGGGAAGAGGGGACGTGCTTGGTCATTCACTCTGAGGTCTGCCATCAGCTGACTTTCTGCTCACACCTACTTGGATTGCCCCACTGTAGGAATATTATCAGGGAGGTTCAGGGAAAGAGAACATAGGATTGCTTTTAATATCCAGTTCCTTATACCCCTTCCCACACTCCATTTATTCATTGATAGATTCAGGTTGCTCCCAAGGCTGAAATGGAGAGTTAAAGACCTTGCCCTGTCTGGCCAAATGGCTTTCATCAAGCCCTCCCCGTGTCCCTGTGCCTCAGTTTTCTCATCTGTGACGTGGGAAAGAGTTTGAACTGCACTACTGACCTTACAAGATTGTGTGAAGATCAAACCTGAGATTTCGGTTTTGAGCACACTGAAAATGTAAGAGTCTCACCAAAGTGATGCCTAAGGATAAATGTACTCCTGTCTCCACCTGGCTGAAACTATCTGGATGGTATCATATTGTTTGTAGAGTCAATATGAGTTCTTCCTACAGTCCACAAAGCCCTGCCTGACCTGTCCCCTGACAAGCCTCCAATGTTGTTGTATGTCTCTTTCTCCTTCATCGGCCTCCTCTCTGATCTTCAAGAAATGCAACTTTCCCAGAGCTGGCTCTTGTGCTGGCTGCTCCCTCTGCCTGGCTCAGAGCTTTTCTCTGCTCTCTTCTCATTTTTCAGGCTCAGCTCAAACCTTGTCCCCTCACAGAAACCTTCCCTGACATCTGGACCAAGTCAGATGCCGTAATGGACATACCAGCCCCTGTGCTTTTTCTTCTTAGCTTTGATTTCAATTGCAGTCAATTACTTGTATGATGAGTTAATGTTATGTCTTTCTTTCCTACTAGAATTTAAGTTCCTTGAGGAAAGGGGCTATAGGTGACTTAATCCATGTTGTGTACCACCTTCCAAATGAAGATTCTCAATAAATATTTACCAAAAATTAAATAAATACATTACTTAAGGATATTAATTTAATTCCTTCTCCATAGTAAGTATTAGATTAGATACCAGCCAATGTTATGTATCTTGTTCAAATCAATAGATTGGTAGAAAATTCAAAGGCAGTTGAGATGAGTTAATAGGTTCACAGTCAAATGTGCACATTCAGGGAGAAACCTACATGGGAATAACCATCCTCTTCACACAGACAAATCATCCAGTGGACATTTGGGCCTGACAGAGAAAATTCCTTTCTGGTAACATTCAGAAACTAAAAGGTCCTGAAGCCATATCCAATATTCTAGCTGCAGATGGTTAATAAGCAGATACTCTTTTTTATCAGCAAGTAGTTACTGGGTGCCAGTCTCCGGGCTCCAAAGTGAGGTGTCTGCAATGAACCAGATGGATAGGACCCTGCTCTCAGGGACTCTACAGGATGCTTGAGAAAGCAGAAAACAAACAAGTAAATTCATTAACTGGCCCTGAGCAAAGTGTTTTCAAACAACCTGATCTTGATTAATTATCATGAGCCTCCCTATAAATTAGGCCTGGGTAGCCCCCTTGTACAGAAGAGGATCTGAGACTCAGAGAGGAGAAGGAATTCACGCAAGGAAACGGGTGAGTGGCAGGGCTGGAATCTGTCCACTTTGTCACTCAGGGACATCGTTCCCTCTTTGTCCAGCACATCCTGCAGCCCGAGATTCAGACAGAATGAGTCAGAGGCTTTGGTGACTGAATTGGAGCTGAAATTTTGCATAAGTAGGATTTATTGAAAGCAGACCAGATGTCAACACTATCCTGCTGGAAACCAGGCTACGACCATCTGTGTTTTGGAAAAAACAACTGCAATTAGAGCACTACTGCCTGCACTTTAATTGACACACTATTTAGGAGGGTTGCTGGCTGCTCCTGGGGTTGGGTGCTGAGCCCTTCTGCTGCCCTTTAGAGAGCCCTAAGCTTATTGTCTCCCATCTCTCCTGTGCACATTCTCATTCCCCAACCGTTATCCCCAATAGATGCAATAAAATCAATCTCCTCCCCAAGGACCGTGAGGTCCTTCCAGTTTCTCCTCCTTCACCCTCCTGACCAGACTCGTCTTTTGGTCATTCCTCAAACTTGCCCAGCTCATTTCCTCTCCAGGGCCTTTCTACTTTTCTGTTCCCATGGCCTGCAGGAATGCCTTTCTTTCAGATATTTCCATAGATGGCTTCTTTACATGTCTGGCTTCACATGGCTGGCTGTTAAAATGTCAGCTTTTCAGAGAGACTTCTTGGACCTCCTATCTTAAATAGCGTCCCCAGTCACTGTCTGAGTCTTTACCCTGCTTTGGTTTAATTCATAGTAATAATCATCACCTGGCATGAGATTACATTTTGATTTAATTGTATAACCTGCGTATGTTTTTATTGGTTGTTTCTCCCATTAGAAGGTAAGCTCCATGAGGTCAGGGAATTTTTTTCACTGCTGTATCTTCTATACCCAGATCAGCACATGGCATAAAGTAAGCAAGTGCTAAGAAAATGTTGTTGAGGCCGGGAACGGTGGCTCAAGCCTATAATCCCAGGACTTTGGGAGGCTGAGGTGGACGGATCACGAGGTCAAGAGATCGAGACCATCCTGGCCAACATGGTGAAAGCCCATCTCTACTAAAAATACAAAAATTAGCTGGGCATGGTGGCATGTGCCTGTAGTCCCAACTACTCGGGAGGCTGAGGCAGGAGAATTGCTTGGACCTGGGAGGCGGAGGTTGCAGTGAGCCGAGATTGTGCCACTGCACTCCAGCCTGGCTCCTGGCGACAGAGTAAGACTCTGTCTCAAAAAAAAGAAAAGAAAAGAAAAGAAAATGTTGTTGAATGAATCAAATCATGTTAGAAGGTCTCCCTTCGCTCCACAGATGAGCTATGTCATCCTTTTCATTTTGTAAGGAGAAATTGTCCCTTGGTAGCATCAAAAGCCACCATTTGCTTTGTAGTCAATGCAAGTGGCAGCTCCTGGAGCCCACAGAGCTCAGGCTGAGTCTACAATGTGAATGGCTCATGGAGTCGTGCAAGCAGGGCATCCTTGGACAAGCACAAGCCCTAAAATCAGACAGTTCGAAACCCAGACAGTTTAGATTCTGACTCCATCACTTATTGCCTGTAGGGTATGAACTTCACCTCTTTGTGTGTCAGTTCTCTCATTTACAAGATGGGGGCGATGGTAGGACTTACTATGTAGGATTTGTTGTTAGGATTTGATAATATACACAAACTGCTTAGCAATGCAACTTACACATAATAAGTGCTCAAATATAAAAATAAAACTACACGTACCTATGCCTGGTAAGAGTATAAGTCAGATGCTGAGAGATACATTTAGAAGCAATAGCAGGTAAATTAGTAAGTGGTAACCACTACTAACACTCTAGCCAAGCGGTCACGAACTCAGAAACCTTCAGGGCTACATGGGTCACTAAGTGAGGGAAGCAGGCAAAGTGGCCACGTGGAGGGAGTGCCCCACTGAATGGGTTAGCTGCCATTCAGCTCCTGCCCTGGTTTGCCAGGGGAAGCTTGATTCAGCATGGCCAGAGCTTTCTACTTTTCAGAGATGCCTAAGTCCTGATATTTACCTGAAATCTCACAGGTTTCAAATATTGCCAGCTAATTCATTCAGTGCTCTGGAACTAGCCCCAGCAAGGATTCTAACCAGCTTTGTCACTTCTTGCTGTGAACTCCAAACATCTGCTTTTATTTTAATCACTTCATTGAGGTGTAATTTACCTGCAATAAAATGCACCTACTTCAAGTGTACAGATCCATGAGTTTTGACCAATGTATACACTTATGTAATCATCAAAATAATCAAGATATAGAATGTTTCCATCATTCCGGAAGATTCAGCAGGGTCCCTTCCCAAATAATCTTCACCTCTGCCCCCACCCCAATCCCAGACAACTACTGATTTACTTTCTGTCACTGTGGATTTATTTTGCCTGCTCTAGAATTCAATGTAGATGGAATAATACAGAATGTACTTTTGTGTTTAGTTTCTTTTATATAACATAATGTTTAAAATTATTTTTTGATTTAATAAGACTTCTTTTACGGCTCAGCACATGGAGGATATACCATGAGCCCTTGAAAAGAATATGTATTCTGTACTGTTAGATGTAGTGTTCTATAAATATTAGGTCAAGGTGGTTGCTAGTGTTGTTCAGATTCTCTATGTCTTTACTGATTTTCTGAGCTATTTGTTCTATCGATTGATGAGAGAGGGATATTAAAATCTCCAAGCAAGTATGTGAAATGGTCTACTCCCTTTCATTCCGTCAATTTTTGTTTTATCTCTTTAAAGCTTTTCTGTTTATGAATCTAGGTCCACCCAATGAATTGATCACTTAATCATTATGAAAGTCTTTTTTGCTCTGGTGATTCTCCTGGTCTTGAGGTCGATTTTATTTGATGTTAACATAGCCACTTCTGCCTTCTTATGTTACTATTTACGCCCTCAACCTGTGTCCTCTCTGTTTAAAGTGTGTATGTATAGACAGTACATAGTTGAGTTGTTTCTAAAAATCTATTCTGAAAGCTTCTGCCATTTCGTTGTAGTGTTTGGTTCATTAACAATTAAGGTAATTATGGATATGGTTGGATTTAAAGCTACTATTTTATGATTTTCTCAAATTTTATTTTTTTAATCATTGATCTATTCATCAGTTTTTAAAAAAGATTATTTGAATATTTATAAGAATTCTGTTTCAGTTTATTCATTAGCTTTTTAGTTACACTTCTTTGCCTTATTTTTCTGTGGCTGTTCTAGAGGTTGCATCCTTAACTTTTCACAGTTTATTAAGACTTAAGATTGTACCACTTCACAAAATATGTACACAGTAACCTTCCAATAATAGAGATCCATTTACCTTCCCACCCCAGCCCCATGCTTTATGCAGTATCATGATTTGCCTCATATCCATATACATATAGTGTATATAATTTGTATTTTATCTACATATGTTATAAATTCTATAATATGATGGGGCTTTTTGCTTCAGTTTTGTGTACTTTTTAAAAATTAAAACAAAAAAGTAAACTTCCATATTTACCCCAATTTTTTTTTTTTTTTTTTTTTTTTTTTGCTGTTCTGATGTTCTACATTCCTTCTGAAAGATTTGAGTTTTCATCTAGTATCATATCCCTTCAGTCTAAATAATGTCCTTTGGTTCAGGTCTGCTGGTGATAAATTCTTTTAGTTTCCTTTTATCTGAAAATGTCTTTTTATTATATTTCTTTTTCCAAAAAACTTTATCAAGATATAATTCACATATCATACAATACACCTCTTTGAAGTATACAATTCAATTTTTTTTAGTATATTCACAAGTATGTGTAGTCATCACTATAGTCAATTTTAGAACATTTTCATTACCCAAAGGGAAACCTAATACCCTCTAGTTATCACCTCCACATCCTCCCAACCCTCCTCAGTCCTAAGCAAGAACTAATCTCTTTTCCATCACTATAGATTACCCTATTCTTGGCTTTCATATGAATGGAATCATAAAATATATAGATTTTTGTAACTGGTTTCTTGTATTTAGTGTGATGTTTCCAGTGTTCATCATATAGGTTGTAGCATGTATCAATGCTTTGTTTATTTTTAGAGCTCACTAGTCCATTGTGTGAATATACCACAGTTTGTTTAATCACTTGCCCATTAATGGATATTTGCGTTGTTTTCACCATTTGATTACTATAAATAATGCAGCTATAAATATTCGTGATACAAGTTTTTGTATGGACATGTTTCATTTCTCTTGGGTAATATCTAGGATGCGGTTCATTTGGTAACTCAATGTTCAATTATTTGAGGAACTGCCAGACTGTTTTTCAAAGTGGCTACACCATTTTACATTCCCACCAGCAGTACATGAGGGTTCTGATTTCTCTACATCTTTGTCAACACTTGTTATCATCTGACATTGTTTTTTGAGACAGATTTTCACTCTCGTTGCCCAGGCTAGAGTGCAATGGTGCCATTTCGGCTCACTTTGACCTCCACATCCTGCGTTCAAGCAATTCTCCTGCCTCAGCCTCCTGAGCAGCTGGGATTACAGGTATGCGCCATCATGCCCAGCTAATTTTGTGTGTGTGTGTGCGCGCGCGCGTGTGTGTGTGTTTAGTAGAGATGGGGTTTCTCCATGGTGGTCAAGCTGGTCTCGAACTCCCAACCTCAGGTGATCCACCCACCTCGGCCTCCCAAAGTGCTGGTATTACAGCATAAGCCACCATGCCTGGCCTTAGCTGACTTTTTGAATCTAGACATTTTAGTGGGTATGAAGTGGTACCTCACTGTGATTTTGATTTGCATTTCCCTGATTACTAATAGTATCAAACATCTTTATGTGCTTACTGACCATATATACATTTAGTGCTACATCTAAGAATCCTTTGCTAAACGCAAGGTCATGAAGATTTACCACTACGTTCTCTTCTAAGAGTTTAATACTTCCATTAATGTCCTTCTTGCATTCCATTAAGCAAACATATTTAAGTCCTTCTTCCATTTTGAGTTAAATTTTGTACATGATGTAAGATAAAGGTCCAATTTTATTCTTTTGCATGTGGCTTTCCAGTTGTTCCAGTACCATTTATTGAAAATATTATTTTCCCCCACTCAATGGTGTTTGCACCCTCGTCAAAAATGAGTTTCAATTAGATGCATAGATTTATTTCTAAATTCTCAATCCTATTCCTTTGGTCCTTATGCCTATCACATTGTACTAATGGCATGCTGTCTTGATTATTGTTGATTTACAGTAAGTTTTGCAATCAAAAAGTGTGAGTTATTCTACATTGCCTCTTTTTTAGAATTGTTTTGGTTATTCTGAACCCCTCGCACTTTTATATAAATTTTGGGATTTGCTTGATAATTTCTACAAAGGAGCACCTAGGATTCTGGTAGGGAAGACATTGAATCTATAGTTCAGTTTGGGAGTACTGGCATTTACCAATGTTAATTGTTCTGACCCATGAACATGGGATTATATTCATTCTTGAAGGAAGGATAGTTTTATTGGTTATAGAATTCTGAGTTAACAGATTTTTTTTCTTTCAGAATTTTAAAGATGCTGTTCTACTATGTTTTGGCTTCCATAGTTTGTGCTAAGAAGTCACTATTTGTTTACATAAAATGTGCTATTTTGTCTGGCTAGTTTCAATTTATTTTTTTGTATGTTTAGATTTCAGAAGTTTGATTATGATGTGCATAGGTAAGATTTTATTTGTATTTATTTTGCTGAGATCTGGAATCTGTAAATTGATGTATTTTACCAAATTGGGGGGAACGGCTGTTATTTTTTCAAGTATGCAGGTGTCAATCTAGTTTCTTGCTTTTCTACTTCTGAGACTCCAGTTGTACATGTTAAACTTATTGATATTGTTACATAGGTCCAGAAATCTGTGTTCATCCTCTCTCTCTACCCATTTCTTTATATGGGAAAATTTTCTTCGTCAGATTGGATAATTATCGTCAAATTGACTGATTCTTTCTATGTCATCTCCATCAGATTGTTATACTCAGCTAGTAATTTTTAAAAGAGATGTTATATGTTAGTTCTAGAATTTCTAGAATTTTGGTTTTTCTGTGGTTTCTCTTTTGTGTGTGTGATGTGCTAACTTTCCAATCATTACAATCATCTTTCTCTTTACTTGAGAAAAATTACTGTATTCCTTTTCTATAGCTGCTGTACCAAATTACACAGAGTACTTGGTGTCTTAAGGAACACAAATATATTATTTCACAATTTTTAAGGCCAGAAGTCTGAAATCAGTTTCACTGCACTAAAGTCAGTGTTGACAGGATTGGTACTTTCTGGAAGATCTTGGGGAAATTCCATTTCGTTGACTTTTTGAACCTGTTTAGCTGCCTGCATTTCTTGGCTCATGATCCCTTCCTCATATCACTCTGATAATTTGCTTCTGCCTTCACAGTTCATACTCCCTCTTCTGTAGTAAAATATTCCTCTGCCTCTCCCTTACAAAGATATGTATGATTGCATTTGGGATGTACATGGGTAATCCAAGAAAATTTTTAAATTTTGAGATTCTTTGCTTAAACATCCCTGCAAAATTTCTTTGCCAAATAAGTAATATTCAAAATTTCATGGATTAAGACCTGTGCATATTTAGGCAAAATTACTGAGCTGCCGCAGTCTTTCCTATGGCCCCTAATAATTCACATTTGTTCTACAGGAAAAATACATTTATGCCATCTGAACTTTCTCCCAAAGCCTGTTATAACCACAGTTACAATAGATACTTATCAATTCTAGTTTAATAATTCCATTATCTGAATCATATTGGGTTAGCCTTCTTTAATTATCTTTTCTTTTTAGAGTGAGTTACATTTTCCTGTTTCTTCATGTGCTGAGTAATATTGGATTCTGTATTCTGAACATTAGAACAGTGTGGAAACTCTGTATTTTGATATATTCCTCTGAAGAGTTTTGAGACTTCGGTTTTTGTTGTTTGTTTGCTTTAGTAGGCAATTAACCCTGCTTGACTCAAACTGCAAATGTTGCATCTTGGGCTGCAAATAAAATCCAGGTTCAGTTCTTTTATTCTCAACTGTCGGGAGCCCATCTGTACATATGGTCCAGGAACCAGGCAGAGATTTGTGTAAAGATAAAAGATAAAGGCCTATGTATATTCCACAAAACCGGTATCTCACCATACAGATCTCTTTTTTAAATTATTAACTCCACTTGAGTGTTTATCTATTGTTTACTCTTTATTGACTTTAGATCATGTTGTTGTTTTGTTTCTGTTTTTCTTTACAGAATTTATAGTTTGTTGTCTAATTAAAAGTAGGATCTGGTAAGAGCAATTTAGCCAGAAGTAGAGGTGTGTGGTGTTTTTAAAATGTATCCATGTCATTGCAAATATCAGTATTTCATTCTTTATTATTATTGAGTAGTGTTCCATCATATTGATTTATCAATATTTTTTTATTCTCATTTACCTATTGATGGACATTTAGTTTATTTCTATTTTGTGGGGTTGCAATGAATACCGATACTCTAAGTATTTGTTTATAAGCCACTGTTTTTGAATGCCTACTCTTCCCCCAGCACTTTGCATGATAATTTGATCTCACCAGATATGGGAGGCAAGCATTATTATTCTCAAGGTACAGATGATGATCCTGCGCTCAGTGGAGTTCTCGTTGATTAAGCCCACACCCTAATGCTTGACAGAATTGGGTCTACCTGGTTCCAAGGCTCATGCTATTCCAAGTGCATCTTGCTAAACAGAAGGTTACTCTCTGAGCTCTCACTTCATGTTTTACAGGAATGGAGCAGTTTGCACAGGAGGCAAGAGTAACAGTACCAAACGAGATATCTTCATTTAAACACTAAAATAGTATCTAGTGCTTAATATTAGGTTTGGTGCAGAAGTAGTTGTGGTTATTTCCATTGAAAGTAATGGCACCATTTCAAAGGGACCATTGAAAGTAATGGCAAAAACTCAGAACAGCGATCATTAAAAAATCTGGAGACAACTGATGCTGGAGAGAATGTGGAGAAATAGAAACACTTTTACACTGTTGGTGGGAGTGTACATTAGTTCAATCATTGTGGAAGACAGTGTGGCAATTCCTAAAGGGTCTAGAAATAGAAATTCCATTTGACCCAGAAATCCCATTACTGGGTATACAAAAAAATCACAAATTGTTCTATTATAAAGACACATGTACATGTATGTTCATTGCGGCACTGTTTACAATAGCAAAGACCTGGAACAAACCAAATGCCCATCGATGACAGACTGGACAGGGAAAATGTGGCACATATACACCATGGAATACTATGCAGGCATAAAAAACGATGAGTACATGTCCTTTGTAGGGATATGGATGAATCTGGAAACCATCATTCTCAGCAAACTGACACAAGAACATAAAATCAAACACCGCATGTTCTCACTCATAGGTGGTGTTGAACAATGAGAACACATGGACACAGGGAGGGGAGCATCACACACTGGGATCTGTTGGCGGGGGCTAGGGGAGGGATAGTGGTGGGTGGGGAGGTTGGGGAGAGATAACATGGGGAGAAAGGCCAGATATAGATGACAGGGAGATGGAGACAGCAAACCACCTTGCCATATATGTACCTATGCAATAATCCTACATAATCTGCACATGTACCCCAGAATCTAAAGTACAATAAAAAATTTTAAAAAAGAAAAAAAGTAATGGCAAAAATCACATTTACTTCTGTGCCAACCTAATACCTGTTAATTCCCTTCCCCTTTCTGATTTCTTTATATAGCGGGGACTGGGAGTTTCACACTTCTACTATACTTATACATTGAAAAACTCTCTTCTAGAAATAGGTAATCCCAGCTAAGAATCAGGACACAAGAATTCTTGTTCTAGCTCTGCTGCCAACTTATTGTGTGTGGCTCTGGGAAGTCTCTTTCCTTCTCTGGACTTGGGTTTTCTCCTTCGCACAGGGAGCAAATTGGAAACCCTTGACAGTGCCTGCCAGGAACTGTGTTCTATAATTCCTGGAGACTCCATTTTTGGCCTCTGAGGAAAATCTAAAGTCAGGCAAACCTGCTGAGACAGCAGGACAGATGACCCTGCCATCCAGGCCTTGCCTTTTCAGTCTGAGCAGCCCAGTCTACAGTGGTGCACTTAGCCTGGGCTGGACAGAAAATGATGGGATGGTTAGAGTCCTCAGGGTGGTTTCTCAGCTTCAAGCAGAGCCAGGAAGACAAGGTATTCTCTGTAGCCTCTTACTAAGGACAGCATAAACCACTTCACCCAAGCCAAAGGTAGAATCCCTGCAGGTGACAAGGGACCAGCCTTGCCTGAGAGGAGGGCCTAAGCAGCTTCATTCCTCTCTTACATCTGTCAGCAGCATCTCCTACAGGTGCTGGTCAATCTACTCCTTCCAGAGTGGAAGTCTCTCGGCAGCCCTGATGGAGCAGACGCCTGGAAGGCCTCACAGGAGGGACCAGCTGCTCCAACAGAGGCCAGAGGTGCTGTCTCCCATGGAGAAGAGAACATAGTTTAAAATTTCCGAGCTAGATGTGATCAGATTTATCAATGTGATTTGCTCTCTAAGATTCTGTCTTCCAGGGGAGATCCCTTTCGCCTATGATTTTCTGCCTAGGGAAACTTCAAGATATCTATGGTACAAAAACCAGACATCTGTTTTAGCAAATAGCCAGATATCACAATGAGAAGTATATAAATCATCTTGATTATTTTACCCTTCATCAGGGCAGAGATGGAAACATTGTGAGCTAGGAATGTTGTTTCATTTTTACCAGTGCCCTTGCCTTTTAGAAGGTATCTGTTAGGAGAACTTAAAGTAAAATGGATTACCTCTAAAACTGTGAGATGAGCTATAGGGCAACTTTTCTACTTAATTAGCTTTTCTCATTTTGTATTTTCTGTTGAGAAAAGCTGGGTGGGACCTAAGCTATCCATTCATTGAAGCATGCAGATTGCTTAGACTCCTTTTAGAAGTTAGTTAAGAGCACTGTTTAGAGCCATTCCAAAAAGTATAGCTAATTTGTGAATTCAATGTCATGTAAATTATAATCAACCTTTTGTATTCCTTTCTTTATCAAGCTCAGCCATATTATACCTCCAATGAAAGATGAACAATTTAAAAAATTTCCTATGTACAAGTATCTTCCCTACTCCACCCCCAACACGCCCAGGCTCCAAACTCCAAATTCATATGTTCTTTCTCCACTTTCAATCTAATATTAAATCATATTGATCATGCCTCAAAAATATTTTCCTATTTGTTTCTTATTTTCTATTACCATTGTCATTATCTTAGCTCAGCTTCTCGTATTCCATTAATTAGGGCATTTCTTTATTATACATTAAGCTATTAATTCAACAGACATTTATTATTCACCTAGTAGGCATTAGTATTAGCAGCTGGGAACACCAGCAGTAATCAAGATGAATCCTTGTGTTGGGTAAGTCTTCCCATCCAAGTCTCTGAAAAGGCTTTAGATAGGTCCTTTATGTATTTTTTGTGTCTACTCCAATACATTAAAAACACTACTGCAAAATTAATCTTATTTAATGCTTCATTATAGCTCGAGATATCCTGAGTGTGGTCATAATCTTCTTTTTAAGGTTATCTCATATTATTTTGTTAATTTTCCTACATTTTAAACAAATGCATCTGCTAGGTATATATCACCATGATTCCCAGCTTTTTCTTCAGTGATTATGTTGTTGTTCTTCTTCTTCTTCTTTTATTTCAATAAGTTTTGGGGAACAGGTGTTTGGTTACATGGATAAGTTCTTTAGTGGTGATTTCTGAGATTTTGGGCTACCCATCACCTGGGCAATGTGCACCTTAGGTAAGGTTAAATCCTCCTTCTGTGACCTGGATTGTCAGGTGCTCCAGTGAGGATGTGTGTTCAGAGGCGGACTCCCCCCCACAACACACACACACACTTGAGGTATTCACTGTTTTGCAGCTGGCTCATAGCTCTCGCAGCGGCAACCCCTTTCTTTCAAAGGGTCTGTGTATTCTTCTCGTTTTCCTGGTATGTTCCTGCAGTAGTTCTTGGAGCAAAGTTCACAGTGTGAGTCTCCACATGCTGTTCTGCCTGTCCAAGTGGGAGCTGCAAGACAGTGCTACCTCCCATCCCCATTTTTTCTCTCTGGGTCTGATACTTTATCTCCAGCGACAGAGTTGCCCTAAATTCGTCACTTCAGCATTACTTTTGCTGAGTGGTTTAGCGGTAGTCACATCTTACTGCACTATCGTTCACTTACTATTATTTCTTTAAATCAGCTCTCTTTTTCCTAGAATAAATTTATTTAAAAAGGAAACCTTATGTCATGACTTTAAAAAGTAAACCAGCCTCACTTGCTATATAGAGAAGGTAATCGTAAAAATAAATGCGAACTGCTTTTCAGTTATCGTTGGATACTATTTCCTGCAAAGGGCTGGGAGCCTTTGTAGAAAATAGATATCGGCAGGTATTAGGATGGTACTGATGACATGACATGTGTGCATCTAACTGGACTCTTCTCTTTGGATGAAAAGCGAAAGGCCTGGACCCAGTTAGAAAAGAACAACTTCCTCCTCTGAGTCAGTGTTGTCTAACACCTTATCCACACGTCACCTAAAATCATCTGCGTATGCAGTGCCATGTGCCCCACATGCCTGGAAACTCGGCCTTATCTCATATTGTCTTCACTGACGCTTGATGAGCTATGAGGAGAGTCGGAAGACCTCCATTTCAGACATGAGAAACCCAAGGCCTCTCAGGGACTCCCCCAACAGCGTAGCAGCAGCCAGGGTTTGAACTGGGAAAGTCAGTCTCCAACATATGTGATCTTCTCATTGTTTGCTATGTCCTCTTTCCCCTAGATGTCCAGTTCCTGGGACTTGCACATGGAAGAGCTGCATTCAAGAGCTTCCTCTCAGTTCTGTTGGCCCTACGTTCATCCAATGTCTCTTCTCCTGCTAGCTCATTCTCTCCTGCATAGCTAAACACTGTGAGCTGAATGGTGTCCACTCCCCCACCACCTTGGCTCATTTGTCTGTTAAAGCTCTAACCCCAATGTGACTATGTTTGGAGACAGGACTTTTGGGAGGTAATTAAGGCTAAATGAGGTCATAAGGACGGCGTCCTAATCCCATAGCATTGGTGGCCTTGTGCGAAGCAGAACTCTCTCTCTCAGCCATGGAAGAACATAGCAAGAAGACTGCTGTCTGCATGCTGGGAGAAGATCCCTCACCAGAACCTGACCCTGCTGGTATCCTGATCTTGGATTTCCAGCTTTCAGAGCTGTAAGAATATGCATTTCCCTTGTTAGGCAACCTAGTCTGTGGTCTTTTATTATGACAGTTCAAGCTGACTAATATCCCAAACTTGGGGAGTTTTGAAGCCTATGTGAGCACTGACATGCCCTCACTGGCACTCTGTGACATTGGAGACAGCTTACAGAACTACACCTGGTCCCTAAATCTGCTGCGTCACTAACATAAGGCCTTAATTCTGTATCCGTCATTTGGGGAGTAGAGATATTGCCTGTCCTCATTTACCTCTTAGGGTTCTTTGAAGCATCAAAATATGACCACAGATATAAAACAGATGGTCAAAGCTAAAGGAAGCCCAGCGTTCATTTTATTCTACTCTTTCCTCTTCCAGTCAAGTAAACCAAAGTTCGTAAGTGAGAGGACTGCATTAAATGGTGATAGGGTCAGAACTTAAATGCAGGGCATCTGGCTTCCAATCCAACACCCTCTCTAAGGCACCGAAAGAAAGTAAGAGCCACTGCAGAAAGTGACAGGTGGCTGGGTGCTGTGGCTTATGACTGTAATCCCAGAACTTTGGGAGGCCAAGGCGAGCAGAGCACAAGGTCAGGAGTTTGACACCAGCCTGACCGACATGGTGAAACCCCGACTCTACTAAAAACACAAAAAGTAGTCGGGCGTGGTGGCAGGCAACTGTAGTCCCAGCTACTCAGAGGCTGTGGTAGGAGAATTGCTTGAACACTGGAGGCAGAGGTTGCAGTGAGCCGAGATTGCACCACTGAACTCCAGCCTGGGCAACAGAGTGTGATTCCTATCTCAAAAAAAAAAAAAAAAAGAAAGAAAGAGACATGTGTCTAGTCTGTTTGTAGTAGCTGAAGAAAAATTATCTAAAAGAGTCCTAACTTGCCGTCCATACATTTTAAATAATGCATAGTGTATAAGACTATGCATGTATAAGACCTTCGATATCCTGTTTGGGATCCCCCCTGCCCTCTCCCTGTGCAGTATATCATTGATACTGCTCTGGTTAGCATTGCTAAATCTTTTTCATTCCTTTTAAATGGCTGCAGTCTTTCATCAGAATTATTACAAACCATGACATGGTTTATTTATTCCATTTTTCTGATGGTAGACTTTCAAGTTATTCCAGCATTTCACTAATATAAACTTTGCACGAAATAAACATCTCTGTGAGGCACATTCTTGTACATTCATCTTGGCATACCCAGCCTCAAAATTAAACTCCTGGTAGAGAGGTTCTTAAGTCAAAAGAGATATACGTTAGACATTTCCATGGTCATTACTGAAATTGCCCTTAAGATCTTTCTGCCTTGTTCTTCATCCAAGAATGTATGAGACAAGGGCACCTATTTCCTTCTATCCTTGACAGCTCTAGGCATTGCTAATGTGTCAGTGGAAAGGATACAATATCACTGTGGTCTTTTTTCTTTGATCATTAGTGAGACTAGGCTTCTTTTCATGTGTCTATTATCTATTTGCATTTCTTTGTTGGTGAAAATAGATTAGCCCATTTTCTACTGGGAAAGTCTTTATCTTACTAATTTGCTAGAGATCTTCCTATGATACAGTTATTAAATTTTTGACATGTATGCTGTAACATTTCTTTCCCTTTGTGTTTACTTTCCTACTCTGTTGATGGAGGCTTTGCCATGGAGAAACATCTCATTTGTATGTAGTCGACTTTGTAAATTATTCTTTCATAGTCACTGCCTTGAAGGCAGGAGGGGTGAGGCCTTTCAATGCCATCAGTGTGACTCTCAGTTTTGTCACCCACCTGCTCGTAACATTTGCAAGGCTCCCTGATGCCTTGGGAAGGAGGAATGAGCTTTTCTGTTGGGATTTAAGGCTACTCTGCTTCTTTCACTTACTTAACTCCTGTCATGTTGAATCACTTGCCTTTCTCTCTCATCTCCAGGCCTTTGTGCATACTCTCCCTCTGCCTCCATCATTCCCCTCCTCTTCTTTCCCAAGGAGAAATCCATCTGGTCCTTACAGACCTCTCTCAGGTGTCACTCACTCAAGGGAAACTTCCTTGACCCCTCTCACCTGTGACAGGTGCCTCCTTTGTGCTAACCCATCAGAGCACATGCCACAGGGTGCTAAGCTAAGATGTTTGCTTGTCTCTCTACCAGATTATGAGCTCCTGGAGAATGGAACCATTTTTGGCTTACCAGTATAGCGTCTTTAACTCCTAATACAGTGCTGGGTACAGCATAGACTTTTTGATGAATACATGTGTGCTTGAATGAGTTTTCCACCCACCAAATGTCAATGTCTTCCAGCCAAGGGCTACCAGGGACACCCCTGTTGTTAAACAATTGGGTTGATCCCTCATTGCAGTGATGGGGAACATGCAACATAAAGACTGGTGGGCATTTCAGTATGAGGGTGTTAGAGAGGACTTTAAAAATGTGAGCTTATGTTAGGTGTGTGGGAGCAAGATTAAGGAAGAAGGGCTTTGCTTGGACTGAATGCTGTCAGAAAATGAAGATAGTTCTAGAATTGGGCACCTTAATAAATCATATTTGGAAGGAGGGAAGTGTGGAGTGATAGTAAATCTGGAATAGGCAAAAAAAGCGGCAGCCCCTCATATTGGCCAGGACTGGGGCCATGTGGTCATATTGCAGCTTGAGGAGTGCCTGTGTCTTCATCTGTGTTCACACATGGTTGTGGAGTGGTCTTGATTGTCTTGATCCATTATAGTCACAGAGTGGCTTTGTCTGGATGTTGATGTTCTGAGAAATTGTTCATGTCCAACAGACCAATGGCCTAGCTGTGAGGGCACAGCTGAACCCCATATTTCTTCTCAGCTGTTCACCCACTCACCCACTCAGTCCCAGTCAGCAACTCTACCTCCCCACACCCGGGGTTCCTTGACATCACCTCCACCCACCTTCTGCTCCTGCCCACGTTCAAACCTGCTCCCTAAAGGGGATCTGTTGAACACTCCCCATGGGCAGTGTTGAAGTATAAAACCCCCAGGTCCCTTGGGAAGTTGGCATATTGGTGCCTGGTTTTATGTCTGGCATTAACAATGAGACTGTGGTCCAGGCCTCTTCACTTTGTGACATTCAGTTTCCTCACCTTTGAAGTCATGGTCTGAGTTCCAGATTCCAAGAAGCCATTCACTTTACTCCTGGGGAATTGAAAAACTGTGTGCTGCTCTCACCGTGGGTGTAAGTTCTTACTCCTTGTGAAAATGAATGGCTTCCGGCTTCTATGGACACATGGCGACCATTAAGTATGTGTGTGTGGTGTGGCAGGACTTCCTGGCATTTCCAGACCTCACCATGTAGATTACCACCCCGGGCATGTTATCCGCTCCTAGGGCTGCCTCTCTGCTTGGGAGTTTGGGAGCATCAGCACGGGAGGAATGAGGAGCCAAGGCTGGTCTTTTGATTCCTGGGAAGGCACCATATGTTTGTTGCCAAATCATGGAGCTCTCAAGGAGGTCAGGTTAGGACAGGTGTATTAGGTAGAGGTAGGGGAGAGACCTCATTCCTCCAAGAAGCTGTAGTTCTCCCAGGTGTTGTGTGATTGGGCCTTAGTTTCTCAAGATACTTTTAAATTTTTTTCCAAGACGAATCTATAACATTGACCCGGTGAGAGATCAATGACTTATTGATTTGCATCAAATTGACAATTAAGAGGCATTTCCTCTGGGCAAGCTGCTTGGCAGGCTTTTTCCACATATCCTAATTGATGCTCATCGAAATCCTGACATTGGCTACATTCCTTATTGCCATTTAATAGATGATGAATTGGAGGCTCAGAGGAGTGATGTTACAGGCCCAAGGTCTCCAGCAGGTAAAAGGCCAAATCGGGATTTGAACCTTGCTCTGTCTAGATCCAAAACCTGGGTTCTTATTCTTCACTATTTTTAGTCCTTTTTTTTTCTTCCAAAGGCTGGCAGTTTGTTACAGTATGAATTTTTTGTCTTGGCTCTAAAAATAGGGCAATCCTTCTTCTTCTTTCCATTGCAACATAACATTACCTAAACCAGCCAGGGCCTGGGATCAGGACAGTAATCAGTAGCTTTTTATTGTTTTTGTCTTTGATCCTGCTTCTGAATCAGGGTTAAATCCAGTTATCATTGGACAAAGGGACACTTGAGCATCTCAAAGAAGAGCGGGGAGTAATGGGGAATGACCAAGATTAGTCTTGAGAGGTGTCACCCATCCCAGTGCCTTAGACAGAATTAGGAGTGCTAGACCAGGGTCTGCAGGGGTGGGGGCTGAAGTGCTAAGGTCTTAGGAATTTCTTCTAGGGATGAATAGGTGCAAAGATTAATGACTTGTACAAAATTTTATCCATCCAACCATCCGTCCATCCATCCAACATTCATCAAGCACATTCACTATACCAGGGACTGTGCCAAGTGCCAAGGGAGCCACCGACACCTGGTTCCTGTCCTAAAACTCAGTGTACAGAAAACCAGACAAGTAGAAAATGGCAACGCATGGGTAAGAGTTCTGTGCTGTAAGAACACACACTGCTGGACCTTTGCTAGCCAGGAATGGCTTCCTGGAGCAAGTAGCTTCTTCGAGGAGAATTGAAGGCAAGGGTAAGGAAGGAAGGGCTTGGGGAAGAAGAAAGGAGACCTGGCAGAGAGAATAGCCCCTGGCAAGGCCCAGAGATGACGACAGCAATAGCAGGAGGGGGCGACCACTAGTATTTTAGGGAGAGGGGAGTCTGGAGAAATTATGGGTGCTTATACCAATGGTGTCCTAGAGCCTGCTCAAATTGGCTCACAACAGCTGACTGTTAACTTTTCAGTTTTATGTTAAGCACAGCTGCTATTAAAAATTAATTAAACTTACATTTAAATAAATTATAAACGAAGGTAATAAATAAATATGTAAAACTCATTGCTTCTTGATTATTTTACTACATTTTTACTTTTATCCATGCTCTGGGTGTTATTTACATCTGTCATAGGTGTATGGTGGAAATACGATTTAATGTGCTACTGCACGTATCTTCCCAAGTCTGTCTTCAGTTACAGCGTGTGGGAAGCTTGAAATCAGTTGTGAAGAGAGTGTTTACACCACGGAAATGGGCAGACATTACAAATCTGGGACCCCCTTTTTTCTCCAGTGAAACAGTTGTTAAACATTTATCAGCATATGACTGAGTTAATGTACATACAGAAACATGCAGAAATCACAAGTGCTCTCTCAATACGTTTTCCTAAAGTGAACATATCTGTGTGATCAGCACTCAGCTAAAACAATAGGTGATCACCAACCCCACCTCAGGCACTTTCCCAGTCAGTAGCTCCTTCTTCCCCCCAGGGCTAATTACCATCCCCACTAGAAACTCTCAGGAAAGCTTTTCCCTGCCCCTCATTCTCATAGCCCCACTTCTGAATGGTGCTAGGATCTGGGTATTTATTTTCTCATGTTCCTGTTTTAAGTATTTTTAAATTGTACTAAGAATATTGCATGATTGGTGAAAAACAATAAAACATGCTGATATGGTTTGGGTGTGTCCCCACCCAAATCTCATCTTAAATTGTAGCTCCTACAATTCCCATGTGTTATTAGAGGGATCTGGTAGAGGTAATTGAATCATGGGGGCCGGTCTTTCCCATGTTGTTCTCATGATAGTGAATAAGTCTCACCAGATCTGACGCTTTCATAAAGCGGAGTTCACCTGCACAAGCTTTCCTTGCCTGCTGCCATGTAAGATAACCCTTGCTCTCCTGCCATGATGGGAGGCCTCCCCAGCCATGTGGAACTGTGAATACATTAAACCTCTTTCCTTTATAAATTACCCAGTCTCAGGCATGTCTTTATCAGTAGTGTGAAAATGGACTAACACACACGAATATGCAGGACATCTCTTGAGGCAGCTGCCTGCTTACATTGACTCCTCTAGGCAGGCAGAGGGGATCTGAATCCAGTTTAGTTTTAGTGCTAAGCCTGAGGTCCTAACCAAAGAGATGAGGCTTTAAGAGCCTTGCAAATTAGTGTGGACCTAAAGGATGTGGGACCACTGAGAGGCTCTGAGGAGGGCAAAGGTAGGTGTGACCCGCTCTGTCCCTTAGGAAGCTTACACTGTGTGTGTGGAGGGGAAGGCTGGAGGCTGTTGCTGATCAGGAATGCAGAGATGATGGTGGCCCGAGCTGACACAACATCTTCTTGATAGCCGTTATCCCACATTTGATTGTTCCAGAATCTGTGGAAAGGGAAACGTCTCCTTGTGGGGATACTGTCTCCAAATTCCCAGTTCGGGGGCTTTCTCCTAGCATCTAGGCTAAGAGCACAGGCTCTAGAGCTGGGGATCCCTGTGTTTGAGGTCTGCCTCAGGTATGAGCTGCATAGTCTTGGAAAAGTTGTTTAACTTCTCTGAATACTAGTTTACTTCCATACCACAAACAAATAATTACAGTCTCATTTTGGTGTTCTTCTTGGGATTCCAATGGCTTCTGCAAGAGAGGAACATATGTCCACGGGGTTTTCTGGGGACCTACAAGTAGAAGGAAGCAAACGGTGCCTTCAGCATTGCAATATTTCTGCCTCACAAGAAACTCAAAGAAGCACTGAATAGAGAAAGTCAGAGACAAAGGCCAATTTCATTGTGTTTTCATAGCAGCTCCTAAGGAGAAAATCCAAAGGTGGGTTAGCAGAGAAAGCAGCCCAGGCCTCTCTCCTTCCGGGCTGAAGAAAAGCCACGGGGCAGGCATGAAGTCTGTGTATAGGGCAGGGGGCTGAGCTAAGCCTTCCACAGAAACAAAGCTTGGGCCTCTAGTGATGTGCTGGCTGACATGGCTTTCCTGACATAGGTGCGATGTCCCCATGTTCTCTCTAGCAGGGAGACTGATGGTTTGCTTGACAGCAGGCCTCACAGTGCCCATTTATAGGGGAGTGGGGGAGCTTGGGATTTAAAGCATGTAGACTGTGGTCTGAGATCTTGAGAGGCTGCTTAAACCTTGGGTGCCCGCCCCCCAGCACCTCAGGTGTTGTGAAGATGCAGATAACTGCATGATCCGTGAGTACCCAGGGCCTGGCGCATGTCAGGGGCTCATAAATGCTTCTCTGCAGTCCCTCCACTGTCTCATTAAGCTCCCCTGCCTTTCTAGTCTTGTGCCTTGATCTCTGCTGGGCCCTCCAGGAACTTCAAGGAGAGCTTCTGCCGCCTTTAAACTCCCACATCATTCTCATCAGCTTGGCATGAGTTTTTCAGTAAGTCTGAACATTTATTCTGACTCTTATGTTTTATTTTATTTTACTTTTTTTTTTGAGACAGAGTCTCACTCTGTTGCCCAGGCTGGAATGCAGTGGTGCAAACTCTGCTCACTACAACCTCCATCTCCCAAGCTCAGGCGATCCTCTCACTCAGCCTCCTGAGTAGCTGAGACTACAGGTGCATATCACACCTGGAATTTTTTTTTTTTTTTTTTACTTTTTTGTAGAGATAGGGTTTCATTGTTTTGCCTGGGCTGCTGTCAAACTCCTGGACTTAAGTGATCCTCCTGCCTCAGCCTCCCAGAGTGCTGGGATTACAGGAGTAAGTCATTGTGTCCAGCCTTGACTCTCATGTTTTGGATAAGTTGCTGGTATCACATTGATTCCCCGTTCTTTCAATAGTGGCTGCCTAAGGGCCATGCCTGTGCTAAGGGGAATGATTTCCTCAGCTATAGCAGAAAGACCTCAGCTTGGATTAGGTGTCCCTCAGGATCAGTCAGCTGTGATGGCAGGAGGCGGGGGTGCCATGGGACAACATGGCAGGTGTCTCCCACCCCTGTCATTGGAACCAGTGGTGGCCTGGGATGACAATATGTCTACTGTACACAATGACCAAATACCACACCTAATATTTTATTAGCCACCAGACAATGACTGCTAGTATTTTAAGTATAGTATTTCCCAACTTTTCCTCTTGTAACTTTGTCTATTAAAATACATGAAACTGTGAAATATATGTATATTTGATATATATTGCTTTGAATCGTACTTCCCCCAACCTCCACATCACTTGGAAATGGAGGCACGCTAACTCAGGGTTTGGGGGGAATTTGAGTTTGGCTGTTGGAGGGTGAGGGTATAATTTGTCATTCTTCAACTCCCATCATGTCTCTTTCTGGCAGCATTTCAGGTGGCCCTTTTCTCAGACCCTTCATGGACGCTGGACACCATGGCTTCAACGTGGAGCCAAAGTGTAGGAGGCTAATCATGCGAGCGTCCGTGCACAGCACTGTACAAAGGATTAAGAGCTTGGTAAATAACCAGTCCTTTTCTCCCTTCCTCCTTCCCTCTCTCCAGCTCTTATTTCTTCTCAGAGGAAAAGAACCAAAACAGGAGCAGGCAGCCTCCACGGAAGCTGCTGGGAGACCCCCTTCTTGGCCCGCGACCCCCCTCAGCTGTGGATTCTGGGTGCTTCCAGAGCTGTGCTTCCCACAGGCTCCTGGCGCTGCTACCAGGAACTCCCTGCAGGGCCACAGGCAAGAGTTGGCAGGTCTTTGTGTTGTCAGAGCCCTAAACACTTTCTTCTTTCTGCGTGTGCCCGTTAAATTCTGGGCGGAAGAAGACTGGAGAGTTGAGGTTGTGGGCCTTGGTTCTAAATGGCTGGCTCCCTTCCTGGTTGGCTTGAGCTCTCCCTGGGCCCCTTCATACCTCATTCCTGGCCCAGGCCCCTGCCCATTGCAGACCTGCCTGGGGGAAGGAGGAGGAGCTGAAGAGCAGGCGTTGAGGTTATCAATGGAGAGGGTGGGGTTTCAGGGTCTGTTTGGACAAATTTGGTGACAGAGGGATCTAGTGGGATAGAAAATCCTAGTTTCAATTCTGACTCTGACCTCATTGTCCTGGTGACATTTGCGGAGTGCCTTCCCCTCCAAGCTGTAGGCTGCCTTTCTTTGCAGCAAGGGGCAGGCCTATCTTGAGTTTTCTAACAGGTTGACAGTCTGACACCATGTCCCATCCTTTTACTTCCCTAGGCCACGTGGAACCTGCCAGAAGTCTCCCTGCAGAAAGGGACTCCCAGGGAAAGGGTCTGAGGGCTTCTCAGGCAGCCTTGCTGCTTTTATTCTTGGTTGTCATGATTTACTGTCCTGTGGTAAGTCCTGGGCTCCCCGTCGCTAGGTGCCGTGGAGAAGCACTTCAGCCACGGCATCAATGGATCTGCTTGAGTCCTGGCTGTGACTCTTCTATCAAGCTACGAATCTCCCCAGGCCTCAGTTTTCTCACCGAGTCAATGAAGATAATGGTATTGATTGCACTGGATTATTTTGAGGATTAAATCCAATAAAGCACGTGAAGTCCTAATGCAGTGCCTGGCACATGGTAAACCCATGATGAATGCTCTTATCATCATCATCATCATCATCGTGTCATCATTGCTGTTGTTATTTACCAACTCCCCTCTGTCACTCCAAGGAAAGAGAGCCCCCAGGGTCTGAGTAGGCAGCGATCCAAGTGGCCAGCTATTCCTGGTTTAAGCCCTCTCTATGCACACCCTAAGAGAGAGCTCCTAACAAAAAAATCCAGCTTCAGTCACAAGTCCTGCAGCATGCACTGTGTCAGGGAGCCCAGGAGATCACCGGTGTACACACTACGGGCTGCTGTAAGGATAAAAAAGGTCTCACCTACACAGCACTTGATGCAGGGCCTGCCCACAGCCCTCAGTGAATTGTAGCCCATAGTACTGTTGTCACTGCCTCTAGCATCGATCACATCTGAGACTACACAGATGCATGTTGAGGTGCAGGGTCAGACAGACCTAGGTGTGGACTGCATGTGGACTTCACGTGAATCTCTCAGTCACTGTGACCCTCAGTTTTTTCATCTGTATAATGAGACTAGTACCACCCTCATCACAGGGTTGTTAGGATGACATGATTATAGCAGTTAGGAGGTTTGCATGAGCTGTAAAGACTGGGATACGCCAAGTTCACATTGTGTGTTCAGCACCAGTGGATTCCTTCCATGTCCCCACACCTCCTTCCCAGACTCCCCTCTTTTCCTTGGGGGTTTTTGTCTGGGCTCCACGCCAGTGAAGAGGTGAAAAGAGTCTTGATATGCATTCTTTCTCTGCCTCCTGTCCCAAATGCCTTCAGCTCTAGGCTGCAGTTGGCCCCCTATTGAACACACCAGGCAGCCGGGAGACAGGAAATCTCATAAAAAAGGCCCACACACTTCAGCACCACTTTTTTTTTTTTTAATTAAAAAGAAAATAAGAAAACAAACAACACTTCCCAGGGTGTGCTGTGATGAAATATCACCAGCATATAAAGTACTCACAAAAACAAGAAGGAGAAATCCCAGGAGCTCACGCAGGGACCCCCTGTGAGGGTGTGCCCAAGGCCCCTCCCTTGAGGCCATTGTTTCTTCAGACAAACATCCACCTCCCTTGGGCTAGAAAAAAGGAAGCACTTACCCAGCCTTGTTTCTCTTGGAAAACTCAGCCATCTCCAGCTCACTGGTCCATGAGGTGCGCACAGGAAACTGAGCTTTACAAGATTTTACAGATGGGCAGTGCTGGGGTGGGAGGATTTAGGGATACACACCACCCCTCTCACTAACCGCTGGATCTGCTCAAGGTTTCTGGGGGTGCTGGGAAGCAATGGTGTCTCTCCATGGGGATGCATTACACATACATGCTGGGTGCATCGTTCCAAGGGGCCACTAGGGCTGCGTTTTCTGGGCTAAGGCTAATGGTGACTTCCTTCCTTGCGTGGCAGCAAAAGGAGTGTCTGCAGGTTTAGCTGAGGCAAGTAGAATAAGGTCTTAGACCAGGAAAAGATGTGACTGGGCTGGCACTAAATTTTGGTGGATGGAAGGCAATGGAGAGATTTTGCTATATTTGCCATAGCAAGCTTTTCACACTGATCTTTCTTGGCTACTCAACCAATTCTCCATCGTGGCCTCCAGTCTCTGAGGACCACGCAGACCTGGATTTGACTCTTAGCTCTGCCATTTACTAGTTTATATAACCCTGGAAATGTTATTTAACCCCCTTGAGCCTCAGTTTCCTCATCTGTTAAATGGGGAGGTTCGTGAGCCTTACGTGGTGAGTATAAATAGTAAAGTGTGGCCAGTACAGAGCCCAGTACAGCACCTGGCACGTAGGAAGTGCTCAATATCTGGCCACTGTTACTGCTGTTCTCCAGGCACCAGTATTTGCATTGCAAAGTTGGTGGGTTTGTATGTGGACCTATGTGTGATAAACAGAAGTCTTCACCAGTGTTCTAGAAAGAGGGTGGATTCCTCGGAGGCTCCTGCTTATGTCTGGGCAGTTCCACAGTCATGGACTACCGTGGGGTTGGCATGGAGGACCTCCACTGCTTTTCTCTCTGGCATGTCCATCTGGCTCAGGAGCTGTTCTGTACCTAGACCTCGCTGCCCTCCCTGGGGTAGAGGATGCCATTGGTGTTGACGCTGTTGTAGAAATGAGGGCTGAATTGGCTGAGCACAGGTCCACCGTAGCTGAGTGTGTTGGTGGGCATGGGGTTGGCCCAGTCGCCCCCACCGCCGTGGCTGCTGAGGTTGGTGAGTGGGGAGAAGGAGTTGAAGCTCAGCGAATTCTGCCCCGTCTTGTCACTGGGATCGGGATTCAGTCCTGGTGTGGCCAAGGGGCGGCTGGTGGGGCTCCCCCCGTTCACATAGGCTGTCATAGAGGAAAGGAAGCTGTTGAGGCAAGGCGCACCCGATGGGGGAGGGGAAGGCCGCTTCTCCGGGGAGCTGGTGGTGCCCCCTGGTGAGGCTCCATCCAAGATGTCCTGAGGCTCCGTGGTCTTGGGGCTGCCCACCAGGAGACTGCTCTCTGTCTTCTCTAAGGCCAAGGAGCCTGTGCTGGAGGAAACATCCGATTTTCTCTTCCTTTTCCTGCGGAAATTTCCATTGTCAAACATCTTCTCACAGTTAGGGTCCAGGGTCCAGTAATTCCCTTTGCCTGTTACAAAAGTGAAAGGGGGTAAGTAGAGAGGTGGGCAAAATGCTTCGCTTCTGTCCCTCCTCATTGTCATAAACTAAAAACCACAGTGACAGATGCGGGTGACAGACTGAGGAACGGAGGAATTCCATCAAGTGATGGACCGTACCACATCCATCTTTATTTAAGCAGCTCATGACGGGGCACTCTGGGACTGCAGCTGAGAGGCACAGGCATCAAGGAGTTTGCAGTGTAGGTCTCTTTAAGAAGGATGAATTACTGGGGGCAAAGATGCTGGGGGGTTGGGGATGGAGGGCTTTCAGTGCTGATCCAAAAGAAGACTCAGGAAAAACTCTGGGACTCCCTTATAGCCCTAGGCTTGGAGTCTGAGGACAGACTTGAGTCCTGGCCTTGCTCCTCACTGACTGAGGGGCTTTGGGAGAACCTCAGTTTCCTAGTCTGAAAAGTGGGCCCATGGCCCATGTCTTCCTCAGGCCCACTGAGAAATGATGGACACTGGGTGTGGAAAGGGGCTTTGCAGCTGGGAGGTACCATCCCCAGGGATTGCCTGAACTATTCCTGCTACCATCCCTTAGCCTGAGGGTGACAGCAGTCCTTGGAAAGGACACTTGCCCTCTTCTGGGGACAAACAGGCCTGGCGCTTGCTAAACTCAAACGGGGCAGATTTGGGGTTCTTCTGAGCTATACCTTGGCTTTCTGTCATGGAACAAAAATGGGCTTTAATTCTGGGAAATTGACGCATGAGTATTTAATACATGCCTCTCTGCAGGTCTCTGCATTTTAGAAATGCATCATTGAAAAGGAAAAGCTCACAATTTCTGGTGTTAGAGAAAACTGAGTTCAAATTCAAGCTCTATCACTATCACTCCATTCTGTGTCACTTCTGAGTGTTATCTTCCTAATCTGTAGAATGGGTTTAATAAGAGTTACCCTGCAGGGTGCCGCAGGCTTAAAGGAGATTGTGTAAGTAGAAATAGGGCAGGCAGCAAGATGGGCCATTAGTGGCTGTTTAACCCAGGTCAGATCCTCTTCCCAGCAGTCTTGGGATGCCCTCCAGCTTTGCTTGGTTCAATTATTCATTCACCAAAGACTTTCTATGTGCTGGGTGCTGGAGATGCAGATGAATCGTAATTACTGCAGGTGATTAAGCGCTTGATAACACCAAGGACCTTTTGTACATTATCGCATCATCTCCACTGTAGCCTACAAAGCAGACACCATCACTATCCCTGGTTTTCAGATGAGGAAACTGAGGCTCTGAGGTCTAACCTGCCGGAGGTCACTGACTGGTCAGCCACACAGCCAGTATTGAAAGGCAACTCTTCCGCCAGGTCCACACCTCCTCCACTGCTGAGCTCCCCTCTGCCCTATCTGGTAGCATCCCCTAGTCTTGGAGGACACAGCCTTAGTCAGAACTTTCTAGAATTAGGTCTTGGGGAGGAAGGAAGTGAGCTTTCCTTGGGGACACCCCCCACACTCAAAGCCTCCTTACCCGGGTCGTCCTCATCCCGGGGCACCTTCTTGAAGCAATCATTGAGTGACAGGTTGTGGCGGATGGAATTCTGCCAGCCGGCTTTGCTCTTGTTGTAGAAGGGGAAGTTGTCGGCCACATACTGGTAGATCTGGCTGAGGGTGAGACGTTTCTCGGGTGCCCCGTGGATGGCCATGGCAATGAGAGCCGAGTAGGAGTAGGGGGGCCTCACCAGCTTCATCAGCTCCTCCTGCGAGGGGATGGGCAGCCAGCCCAGGTCACTCCCCCCAAGCCCCGACACGCTGGGCAGCAGTGGCCTCTGCATGCTGTAGGCCTGGGGCAGGAAGGGGCTGGCGTTCGGACCGGGCAGGTAGGGCGGCGGGGTCATGGTGGGCCCGTTGAACCAGAGGTACGGGTTGGGGGTGGCCCCATACTCGGTGCCCCCCTCAAAGGATGGCCTCTGAGGGCTGGGCATGCCCTGTGAGTGGAAGAAGTTCTCATAGTAGAGGTTCAGCTCGGGGGGCTCCTGGCCGATGCTGGGGAACTGGGGGCTGCAGCGGGGTGGGGAGGGTGCCGGCAGGTCGAAGGAACTCATGCTGGGGCTGGGCTGGCCGGAGCCACCTGCCTGGCACCTGCACCCTGGAGCTGCCCCTGACAGGTGCTCAGCAGGCCCTGGCCTTCCACTTATACCCCGAGGGCTTGGCCAAGTGGCCCCACCCATGGGCGGCCACCTGCCTGTGGATGCCAGCTCAGGGCCCGCCCTCCCTCAGCCTCCAGCCCACGGGGAGGGGACCTTCCCCGCCGGTGCCTCAGGTCCCCACTAATGACATGCTAGACGGCTTACCAGAGCTGACACCCAGTGCAGCAAGGACGCCCCTCTGTCCTCCTCCCGGCTCGCTCTCCTGTCTTTCTCTCCATCCTCATGAGTCCCCTCTTTTTCTCCTTTATTCGATCTTGCTGCGTGTCATTTTTTTTCTGTTTTTCCCCTTTCCTCACGTTTCTGCTCCTCACCTTCCTTCTCTCTCTCCTTCTGTCCTCTCTGCGTCTCACTCTCGATTTCTTTCCTTCTTATTTTCTTTCCTCCCTTCTACTCCAAACTGTGCTCTGGTCACATCACAGCTGCTCCTTCCCGTTCTCTCTCTCTCTCTCTCTCTCTTTCTCTCTCTCTCTCTCTCTCTCTCTCTCACACACTCTCTCTCTCTTCCCCCCCATCCTCCCTCAGTCTCCAGGCCTCCAGTTCTTCCCTCCACTTCTATCTCTCGCTTCCATCCTCACCGTCTTCCCAGCTTCTCCCCTTCCTCCTCCTCCTCCACTCTGTTCCTTTCTCTCCGCCTCTCACTTTCTCTGCACCTCTCTTCCCATCCCCTCATTCTCCCTCTTCTTCCCCTCAACGGCCCCTCATTCTTTGACCAACCACCCCAGCCCAGGGGTGGGGCACTTCATCAGAAGCCCATTTCTTGGTCTTTTGAGGTGAGGAGTCACTTTCTGGAGTTGCCATGAGAGAGCCAGCCCTGGAGACTCAGAAGAGGGAAGAGAGGGGCCTGGGCTGGCCTCTGGTGGGGTTCAAAGGGGCAGCCAGTCGTAGTTCCCCCAATACACACACACGCATGCACACACACGCACCCACGCACGCACACACTCACGCACACACATGCATACATGCTGCAGATGGGCAGAGAATCTGAGAACTTGCTTAGAGAGCAGCAAGGTTCTTAAAAATCATAGCAAAAGGGGAAAATGGGAATCGTTCTTTAGGGAAAAGTGAGAGAACTTGAAGAATTCAAGCTTCTTTCCAGCTGCAGGGCAATGCAGGCTCCCAGCTCCTCTCTGATCCAAAGTCCTTTCATGTTTCAGCTCGCAGAGGCCCCTGGCATGAAGACAGCCCCCGACTCACCATGCCCCACGCGTCCTCTCTCCCTCAGGCTCCAGAAGCAGGACCCGCAGCTTCTCCCTGCTGCTCAGCCAGCTCCTCCTATCTGGGCTCCATTCTCCATCTTGTCCCAGTCTCCCTGGTGCCCAGGTCAGGCCCTCAGCTTGGGCCATGGGTGGTGTCTCTACTCAGAGGGTAGGCACTGTTCCCTGACCAGGTTCTGGTAGCAGCTGAGACTTCTCTCTGTCATCAAGCAGATGGGAGAAAAATTAGGGCCAGCCCCTCTCGTCACCACCTGGCTCCAGCCTGCCTCCCTCTACTCTTTCTTCCTATCCAGCTTCCTCTCACTCCCTGCATACCCTATGTTTCTTTGAGGCCAAAGAAAGAGGTCACTGACTGTCCCAGCTAGAGGGGATTCTCCCCAAGGAATTCTCCCCACCTCTGCTCCTCCTTCACGGTTATGTGGGGGCACATGTGGCGAACATGAATGGGACTGAATAAATTTCATTTCAGCATATCGGTGTCCAGGGGATGAGTTCCAGGTAACTGGGTAGAAGGGGTCATGTGGGGCCCACAGGAACCTGTCCCCACCATAAAAAAGCAATGAAATGTGACTCTCTGAATGGCTCTGGTTGTCCAGATGAGGCTTAGAGTAAGGCAGGCTGCAGAGCGAAGCCAGAGGCAGTTTTTGTTTAGCAGATTTTCCCTATGAGGAGCCCTGGCTTGCTGAAGATGTGGCTCTGACTTCTCAAAGAATAGTCACATTGGAGTCCCCTAGTTCAGACTCAAAGCCTTACAATGAACCTAGCAGTTTCACTTCTTAAAGCTCATCTTACAAAATTAAGCAGAGCAAAGAATTAGCAGCAGGGATGTCCACCACAGCGCTGTTTATAGCGTTAGCAAACTGCAGCTAATCTAAATGCCCAAAAGTAGGGGATTGGCTAAATAGCATATCCTCCAAATGATGTAATATTATGTAATATTATGCAACTATGAAAAAATAGATTGTGGAAGAATAATGATATGAAAAGATGTTTATAGTCTCATGATTTTATTTGGAGAAACAGGCTGCAAAATGCAATGAGATTTTTTAGTAAAAATACATATTTACAATTGTATAAAAAATCTAGAAATATAAATATCAAACTTATGATTATTATTTCTAGGTGAAGAATTAGATGGGATTTTTGTTGTTTTTCTGTAGTTTCTGCTTTAAATGATTACAGAAAGACAAGCACACAGGCGAGTTGCTTTTGGGGTTAAATGTGAAAGGCTAAAAAGAGGTAATATAGCGGAGACGTAGCAGACATGGGCTCTGAGATCAGGAGGACATGGTTGCAAGTCCCAACCCGGGTGCCAGATAACTGCAGGCCCTGACGAGTGATCTGGCTTTTCTCAGCCTCGGTGTTTTCTGGTGAAAACGGGAATGATACCAGCACTGCACGCACAAAGTTGCTGTGAGCATTCAGTGAGTGAGGTAGTCAGTGTAACCAGTGTCAATCATTTGCATGGCACATGAAGGCTCACTCAATAAATATTAGTTATTATGGATTATAGTGAATATACCTCTGCTGTGTATAATCCAGAACACCTGCATTTGCTACCTGGAGAGCTAATCTCATGCAGCGGGGATGTGACAGGGATTACAATGCGAGAACAGAGAAATATTTAGTGTAGACATCGATCCTATAGCCGGACTCTACATTTACAGATGATGATCAGAGAGGGCCCAGAGTCATGCAAGTTCATGGCTGGGTCAGGACCCACTCTGCCCCACTTTGGCGTCTCCTGCCTTAGAGGCATTTTCTAAGGAATGCTCACCTGAGTCTCCCTAGCCGCACGTGAGCTCCAGTTCCTTTCCCCCAGTAGATCAGAGAAAGCCTGGGCTGTCTGAGGCGGCCTAATTCGCACAGCGCCTCTGGTACCCAGAGCCCAGTAGCTGGGGTCACAGCTTCCCTGCACTTGGTCACTTCTGGCCTTGACTTTCAGGTGTGGAGAACCGTGCTCTTTTAGAAGTCAGATCTCAGTTCACCTGTCTGGTGGGGGGTGATGGACATTTTCACAAACGTGGACTCATGTAGGACTGCAGTGCAGCAAGGATGCGGTTTTCCCAATTGAACATCATGGAAGTGAGATGAGGGAGGCAGGTGGGAGCCAGCCTAGCTGCTGCTCCACCGTGGCTGGACCTGGATCGCACCGGCAGTGCCGGGAGCAAGGAACTCCAGCCCTGCAACCACACTTTCTGGGTCTCAAGCCTGCCTCTACTTTTTTCGACACTGTCATACCTTAGATAGCAACCATTTGTTTTGGGCCTCAGTTTTCCCACCAGTAAAACCAACTACTTTGGGGTGCTGCTGTGAGCACTAAATGTCAGGTGGCACTATACGGTATCATACCTGCTCAGTACGTAAGCTCTCATGAGGGACTCGGGAGCCCGAGGTGATGGGAGATGCTGTGGGTTCATCAGCTGGGACTACAACATCTCCAGCTCTTGGACCATACCTCCGTCCCCCAAATTCACATTAGATTAGAGGCTCGGCTTCAGGGGCTCCTCCCCGTCTCTCCACATAAAACACAAATAGTTTCTAAGCTCCAGGATTCCCAGTAGCCTAGCACGGTACAAAGCTGTTTGAGATGGGGAATCAGGGAATTAGGGACTAGTTGGCCCCAAGCTTAACTCTCTGCACCTGTTCCCTAATTGTAAAATTCGGATAAAATTTACAGCACTACCTACTGTCTATGATGGTTCTCTGTGAGTGGCAGCGAGCCCTCATCCGTCCTGCCTGGGTGACAGTGTTCACCAGAGTCATGTTTTGGGGTATTTGGAGCTGACATGGGGGTGGCTTCTTCATCCTGAGCATGGGCTTTTGTGGAACTCTGGCTGAGGCATTAGCCAGGCTGGAGGTGGTCTTGGTGCTTGGCGGCTTTCTGGCTTCTGATGCGCTTGTCTGAAGAAATGTAGATCAATACTGCCCTCTGGCGACCTATTAAAAGCGGGAAGGACATTGCAGGGTTTGGGTGAAAAAATTCAGGGCAGGTCGAGTTTTCTTTCGGTTCCTTTAAGAACAGGAGACAGAGTGAGAGATTGCAGGAGAAATCAGGTTCCCAGGAGAAACAGTTGTTTAGAGAAAAAGACCTCACTGCTGCTGCAGTGGGAATAGTGAGAGCTGGGTTGGAAATGGGAAAGGTGTCTTAGAAGGCAGCCCAGCAGCGGACTGGCTGGTCTGAGTCAGAATCAGACTCCTCCAGCTGTATTTTCTGAGTGCCTTGATGTTTCATCTCTGATCCTGTTTGCGCCTATGGGAAACAGCTGCTGCAAGGACTGGATAGAAAATGCTTCTGAAACAATGCATGGCTGTAATTCATTCCTTCGTTTATTGAGCAAATATCAGGCTGTCTTCCCAGTACCAGCTCTGCGCTGGGGGACACCGCCACCATCACACAAGCTGAGGCTCACTTTGCTTGTGGTGTTTGCCATCTCTGTGTGGTGCCTGAAGTTTTGATATACTGTACTTAAAAGTTCTCATTGGCTTTCCTGCTCTGTTTTTGATTTTTACTCAGTGAACTTGTTTTAAAGATAGATTCCATATAACTTCTGGAAATGGATCAGCAGTCATCAGGATCACTTGCCGTAAATGAACTAAGAAGAGTTAGTATTTATTTAGCGCATACGCTGTCACGGGCACAGCCTGAGCACTTACCTGTGTTATCTCATTCAGCCTCCACAGCCACCCTGGGAGTTGTAATTTTAATTGGCCCCATTTCATAGATGAAGACACTGAGGTGGCATCAGTTGCCTGCTGTAGGCTCTGCCCTGAGTGTGTTCACTCCGCTCGAACACGAGGTCAGCAAGTAATAGCGAAGTGCCAAAACATGCTGGCCAAGGACCAAGACTTTCTTTTTGGAGAGGGCAAAAGGATTGAAAGAAAATTGGAAAAGGAGATTTTCTGACCATGAGAGTGGTAGGTAGGGTAATGAGCTCCTCCCTGTCCAAAGACTTCAGTCCAAATCCCCAGAATCTACAAATAGGTCATCTTCCAAGGTAAAAGACACTTTGCAGAAGTGATTAAATCCATGGCCGGTTGGAGAGGTTATTCTGCATTATCCAGGTGGGCCCAATGTCATCATAACTGTCCTTAGTAGAGGGAAACGGAGATTTAATGACAGTGAGATGTGACAGTGAACGCTGAGATTGGAGCGATGTGGCCACAAGCCAAGGAGAACTGAATGCCTTACAGCCTTTAGGAGTCAGAAGAGCCAAGGAAATGGATTCTTCCCAGACCCTGCAGAAACAGCAAGCCCTGCCAACACCTTGATTTTCACCTCATCTTATTTTAAACATCTGAACTTAAGAACAGTAAGAGAATACATTTGTCTTGTTTTAAGCCACTAAGTTAGTGGTCATTTGTTACAGCAGCCACAGGTAACTAATACAATAGGATTCAACATTGTGTGTGGCTGTGATTCCATGCACTGAAGGTCCCCTCCATACCACCAGTGGCCTTCATCCTATAATCTAGAGAAGGTGTCTGCTCCATAAAGAGCTCCTTTTTCCTCCTCTTTCCCCTCCCTCCCCTTTTCCCCTTCCCTCCCCTCTTCTCCCTCCCTCCCCCCGTCTGGGTGAAAGATGCTGGCTGGGGGCAGTGTCTCTAGGCTGAGCTCCATCACTTTGTCCTCATCTCATTCATGAAGGCTTTGGTGGGCTGTAGTGCCCCTCTGGGTTTCAGTGTCTTGTCTAGGAAAGGGGAGGCAAAGCTGAGTGGTTTTGAAGGACCTGCCCAGCGGGCCCCACCTCTGGAGCTTATTAAAACAGACTCTCCTGGACCCGGGCCTCAAAGATTCTGATGTGTGAGGCCTGAGCAATGGAGCTCTTCATTAGCCCCCCAGGGGTCCGATGCACACCCAGCTTAGAGACCAAGTGATATGGGATCCAGGTTCTGTCCCCAGAGTTATCCCTTGGAAACATGCCACTTGACTGCCCTCTCCTCAGCCTGCAGGGGGAGGTTCCACCACTTCTGAGCTGTGTGACCTGGGAGAAGTGCCTGTGCCTCTCTGTGCCTTTGCCCTCACCTGTAAATTGGGAAGAATGATAGTCTATACTTCAGAGGGTAGTTGTGAGCTTTCAGAAGGTGTTAAGTGTGGGTTGCTAAGAACAGTGTCTGGCACACAGTAGGTGCTCACAGTTGCTGCCTGTCAATGTGCCAGCTTCTCGGCATGGCATTCCAGACCCTTATGCACTAAGCCCCAGCTGGACCTCTCCTATCACTTTTCCATCCACCCTCTGCACCCCCGGGTTGTGGCCAAGTGAACCTCTCTCTGGTGCTCAGGTCCCCGCCTGGCTCCTTGCAGGACATCCTGTGTCAGGAGTGCCCCGCCCCTTCCTCTTCCTGGAGGACTCTCGCTTATCTTCAATCCTTGCTGAAACGCCACTTCCCTGAAAGTCTTCCTCCTGGTTTCCAGGCCACTCTCTATGTTTCTTCCTTACCCTGCACACCCTTCAGGCCTGTAATGGGTTCCATTTTGCTGCTATCATCAGTTATTGCCTGACTTCACAACTAGATCTGTAACAGCCCTAAGGTCAGAGACAGTATTTTCTCCCAGGCTTTGGACAATGCTAGGAGCAAATTAAGTTCTTTGTGCACTTGAGAGGGAGGGAAACAGGGCTGTGTGCCATTATCTTCACTTTGCTTTGTCCTGTGGAAATCAGGACCACATTGGTGGCTATATCACAGGTCTCTATTCATTGGACATGGGAAGGTATTCTGTGAAGCACAGTCAACTGTGCTGCCCCATGTCCAGCTGGGTGGATTTTCATGTGACCAGCCCTGTAGGCAGTTCCCAAGATCATGAAAATCACACATTCACTTGTAAATGTGCCCATTGAAAGCTGAACGCCAAGCAGACATTTAGCAGAAGCCGATATGCTTTTCCAAATGTTCATTGGTTTGCACTTTTTGTAATTACTGTTAGATTTTCTACACTTTTAACACCAAATACGTTTTCTATGTTTAATTTGAAAGTTCTAAAGATTAAAATGAATTTTGGAAGTCTGTCACAGGGGCATGTATTTTATAAAATCTCCGTCCTTTTCCCAGTTTCATAAACAGTCATAAAATAACTGTGTATGCAACTCTCAAGGACTTTCTCACTAGAAACATAAAGAGTACAATCTAAGAAAAACAATATGGTTAATTGTGCTAATTATAAGAGTTTGAGTTATTAACGCTTACTGTCATATGGGTTAATTATTATAAATGTCTAAGCATATGCAATACGATCTCAGCTCACTGCTGTGACATGGTAAAAGCCCCATAAAACTGCATACCTCAACCATACCTCGGCTTTCTGTTGAAACTGCTCTCTGTAACTCTGATGTGACAGGCAAGCAATCCAAACCATGCCGTCTTGGCCCCTGCGACTTGTGATAAGTAACTAAGGTCTGCAATTTCCACCCTACCCAGGCAATGTATAAACTAACGCTTATCTTGACTTCTGTGAAACACTTAAGTAACAATCAAAATGTTCAAAGTTCACTGGCCCTCGGCATGTCTGAAGCCCCTCACCCCTACCACCGCCCCTCACCCTCACCCCCACCCAGGAGGTGGTTTACGAGCATGAAAGGTCTTGACCCCCTCCTTTCGGGGCCACGGTTGGAGAGATGTGAGTCCTCCGTGGCCGCCGGCAATAAAGACCCTGCAATTTGGCACACTTTTGTCTTGGTGTTGACGTTCTATGCTCCCTCTGGCACAACAACTGCAACCTCAGACTCCTGGGTTCCAGCAATTCTCCTGCCTCAGCCTTCCAAGTAGCTGGGATTACAGGTGGCCACCACCACTCCCAGCTAATTTTGTTTCTGTATTTTTAGTTGAGATGGGTTTAATCACGTTGGACAGGCTGGTCTCGAACTTCTGACCTCAAGTGATTCCCCCATCTCAGCCTCCCAAAGTGCTGGGATGACAGGCATGAGGGCCATAGAATTTTAATGTGCATTTTAATCATTTGGGACTCTGGTTCAAATTCAGGGTAGGATTCCACGGGTCTGGGGTGAAGCCTGAGATTCTGTATTCCTAACGAGCCCTCAGCGGAGGCTCACAGTGCTCTTCCACAGACCCCTCTGAGTAGCAGATTCTAGGAGACTCAGGGTATAATCAAATTGGAAACGAAAGTGGATTTAGAAAACAGGCTCTCAGGATGGGATTTTGGAATTGCATTGCTCACGTGTCCCAAGGCAATAGAACCTCCCACTGCTAGTAGTAAGTGGGATGGAAATATATCCTCACACACAGTGACGTCATTGTTCCGTATGCTTCTACCTGCAAAATGAAGTGCAGCACACACTGGGTGATCAAATAGCTGAGGTGCTCAACTGGTTACAGAATAATAATAATTATAAAAACTGAGGAGTAGGATGGCTGCTTGGATTCTCCTGGAGGGCTTTCAAATAGAAACTGCCAGGCTGGGACAGCCAAAAGCAAGCTCTCAATATCAGAGAGGCTCTGTCTTTGTTTTCCATCATTGTATTGTGCTGCAACAAATGATCACCCTCTTCATGTTTCAAAACAACACAAATTCATTATCTTAAGTCTGAGGATCAGAAGTCTGACATGGATCCTGCTTGGTTAAAAAACAAAGTGTTAGCCTTTGTAGGGCAGAATCTTGCTTTTCCCAGCCTCTAGGGCCTCCCTGCATCCCTGGGCTCACGACCCATTCCTCCATCTTCAAAGCCAGCAAGGGGCAGTGACTTCCTCTCACATGGCATCCTCTGGCTCCCCTCTGCTGTCTCCCCTTTCCACTTGTAAAGACCCTTGTGATTACTTTGGGCCAGCCTGGATAATCCAGCATAATCTCCACTATCTTCAACTCAGCTAATCAGCAAACCTTAATTCCCTCTGCCACCTTAATTCTCCTTTCACAGGCTCCAGGGATTCGAATACAGACATCACCAAGGGGTGATTCTGGTGCCTACCACAGCTGATTTGAAATAGTTTAGAGACCTGTTCTCATGTCGTTGCAGAACAGATTCTGCTGAAATTGGGTCAGAATCTGATTTAAAGGGTGGAAGAGTTGCAAAGACATGAATGCAAAGCCTCAACAAGTCTCCTACAGTAAAATCAGGGCCCTCACAGGAAGACTGCAACCAAAGAGCTGGTGTAGGAGCCTTCAGGCGTGTCAGCCTGAACGTTTGGAATCCCCCAGATGACCTGCCTGGCAGAAGTGGGCCCTTCTCTCTTATCAGAAAGGAACGGCCTCCCCTTTCATGGAGCTCTTGCTTGACACAAACCCTGCAGGTAAATGCTTGTTTTTCTGGAGAATGGGCTCCACCGCCCCTTACTGCCTCTCCCCAGCAACGAGTCAGGTCTGAGAGGGGAGCATGGCCTGGGAGGGGAGCTGTGTCTCCTGCCTCGGGGAGATACCACTTACATGGAATTGCAGGATCTGGCTGGTGGTACTGGGGACGTGCGTGGGAGTGCTTCTGAGGGGGCTAAGGCTTAGGAAGTTTTCGGAAATGAGATCAGATAAAGGAGAATTCATTAGCATGGGGCACTTGTTCCTGGCTTGGGATTCAGTGTTAGGGCAGATGCCCAGTGCTGGTTTTGATAGTTTTCCAAGATGGTTCCTTGAAGCTGGGACTGAGGGTGGTCTATATTGAATGGAGTAGAGACACCAGAACTTCCTTGGTTTATTCAACACTGTTAGTTCAGAAGGGATCAGGCGGCTCAGGGAAGTGGGTGTTTTAGAAGAAATGTATTATGTCTGACTGAGATTATGTTCCCTGGAAGAGCCTAAAGGACATTTTTTTTTCATTTAGGACAAAAGGTGAGGGGTGCCTGTATTATTGGTTGAATTGTGTACCCAAGAATATGTGTTGAAATCTTAAACCTGGGTAACCTGGGAAAGTGATCTTACATGTAAATAAGGTCTTTGCAGGGGTAATCAAGATAAAATGAGGCTATCCTGAGTTAGGGTGGTCCCTAAATCCAATGACTGGTGTTCTCAGAAGAACAGGGAGTTTTGGAAACAGAGAGACACAGAGACACAGGCACATACAGAGAGAAAGTGGCCAAGCGAAGTTGGATGCAGAAACTGGAGTGATGCCATTACAAGCCAAGGAACACCAGGCATCGCTGGCCACCAGAAGCCAGGAGGCAAGAGAAGATTCTTCCCTGGAGCCTTCAGAGAGAGCATGGCCCTGCTGACACCTGGATTTCAGACTTCCAGCCTCTAGAACTTTGAGAGATCACATTGCTGTCATTTAAAACAGCTGAAGCTTTTTGTTTGTTTGGGTTTCTGTTTATTATTTGCTATAACAGCCACAGGAAACTAATAGAGACACTAAGCATGGGAGTGGCTGTCCTCTCTAGGTCAATGTTAATGGCAGGAGATGCCGGCATGGAACTGGGCTCCGTCATGTCAGCGGGGATGATGGAATCCTAGTTTAGGAGAGGCAGGTACCTACACCTGACTTTCAGGTCCTAGGTAGAGGTAATTATCACAATGAGCAACAGGGCAAGAGAGACAATTGGGGTGCCTTAACCCATGGGGATCTATGACACTGACTACTCTGGTTATGGTATTCCCAGAGGCCAAATAGATGAGCAGCTATGCAGATTGTTGCTTGGTTTACATAATCAGAAAAGCAGCCACGGTTATGGGAAATTGTGACCCCACACTCAGCTTTCAGATTTGTGTCAAGGCCCATTGATTGAATGGGAGGCTGATTCTTTAAGACAAAACCGTGCAATGTACTCACAAATATCTTCAGAAAATAGTTCTCCAAATTTTTCCAAAGGGAATTATGGCTATTTTCAGGGTAACTGAACCAGGGAAAAGGAAATATCCGGATCCCTCAAAGACAAGTAGACACGGGATTGGAATTAACACTAGTATCAGGGGATATAAAACTCCATGATGGTCCTCAGGTTGGAGTGTGGACCACTGTAGACCAAGCAATAGGGGTCTTGGCCTAATTCCTGAGTGTAGAACATACTCACATATGCAGCTGTTTGTTGACCTGTGCAGTTAGACCCATCACAGTAGGGAGGTCTGAGTGGAAGCCCCAGAAACTACCTGTTTTGCCACGATCAGATAGAAGAATTGCAGAGATAAACACAGCTCTTGAAGACTTGAAGACTGTAGGGGCAGTGGCCCATGTAATATTCCCATTCAATTCACCTGTCTGTGCTCTAAATATGAATTGAATCATGACAGATGATAGTGGACTATCATCAATATCACTAGATGCTATGTGGGCTTTGGTATCTTTACAGGAACTGGTCAGGACGGCCTCTGCTGTCTGTATGTGTTCTTCATTTCATGAATGCTTTCCTCTTAGCATCCATATGAAAGGAACATGAAAAGCAGGTTGCTTTGGTATGGCAGGACCACAGGATATCTGCACTGTGTAGTCTCGGTGCTAGTCAACTCTCCTTTTCGCTATTCCAAGATAGTCCATAGGGATGGTGCTTATACAGATATTCCCAGAAACGTCGTACTATTCCTGTATGTATAACATCATGTTCATTAGTTTGGTGATCAGGGAATCTCAGGCACCCTAGATTCTCCATCAAGACACATACATGCTGCAAGAGTGGGTTTATAAATCTCAGAGTGATTTAAGGGCCTGATATATGTCACCAATGTGACTGTCACCAAATTTTAGGGCTCCTAAAAGTGGTCAGAGCATGCTGGGATATCACCTTTAATATAAATGACAAGCTGTTGCATGTTACTCTTTTTTTGGAGACAGAGTCTTGCTCTGTCACCCAGGCTGGAGTGCAGTGGCATGATCTTGACTCATCACAACCTCCGCCTCCTGGATTCAAGTGATCCTCCCAATTCAGCCTCTCGAGTAGCTGGGACTGCAGGTGCACGCCACCACACCCAGCTAATTTTTGTATTTTTAGTAGAGATGGGGTTTCACCATATTGGTCAGGCTGTTCTAGAACTTCTGACCTCAAGTGATCCACCTGTCTCAAGCCTCCCAAAGTGCTGGGATTACAGGCGTGAACCGCTGCGCCCAGCCTGTAGCTTATATTTTCTTTCACTAAAAAAGAAACATAGAAGCTGACGAATCTTTTGGAACTTGGACAAAGAAAATGTGGACTACTGCTTTCCATTTGTTATCAGGTGACTCTGGAGTGTGTTAATTTGAGTGAACCTAGAGAAAAACACTCTGCAGCAGGTCTAGGCTGCGGTTCTAGTTGCTCTCCTTCTGAGGCCATATCTGATTACCTTGGAGATATTCATGGCAGATGTGGATGCTGGACAGAGATGCTAACAAAACCCTACAGGATAATTACAGCACATACCTCTCAGAATGTAAATCAAATCCATGTTCTCCTTGACTCCCTGTCTGAAAAACAGCAACTGGAGTGCTACTGGGTCCCTTCAGAGGCTGAGTTCCTCACTATGGGACACCAAGTGACAATGCAACCCGAAATGTCCATCACGGGCATCATGGTTGTCCCCAAATCATAAGGCAAAGCATGGCAGAAATCCATCATATTGTGAAAGTGGTATCTTTGGCATCAGGCTCAAGCAAGTCTTGAAGGCATGAGTAAATAATAGAAGCTGATGGCCCAGAATTCCATGGTACCTACTTTGCTTCATTCATGCCTCTCCTTCAACCCGTACTTTTGGACTTATGGAGGGATTCTACATGGCCAACTTATGGAGAAAGAAAGTACTAAAGCCTTATTCACTGCCAGGTTGGTACATGAAGTTAATGCCAGCTGGAAACGGACTGTGGCTGTGGTGCCGCCCGGTGGTAGAGCTATGAGCAGTACACTTGGCTGTCTTCCTTTAAAAGAGGGGAACATGAACTGAGATACACATTTACGCTCCTGGGCAATAAAGAATGGCATTGTTGATTGGTCAGAAGGCTGAAAAGAATAATATTGGAAGGCTGATTACTGGGGGTCTGGGGAAGAAGTATGTTTGTGATCCAATGGGAGTAGACTGAAAATTTGCAGATCTGTGTTTTACTGCTCACCAGAAAGACCACAGATCAGTCTTTCAACCATCAAGGGAGTTTGATGACCAGTCCTACAGCTCAGCTTTGCTCCTTTGCCATCCATCACATGCTCAGTGGGCCTGTGAAGCAAGTGGTCATGGTGGCAGAGACGGAGGATCTACCTAGGTTCAACAACATGGAATTCCTCTCACCAAGTGTGGTGTATCTATTTTTACTGCAAAGTGTCCACCTGCCAGCAGCAGAGGCCAATGCTGAGTCTATGACATGCACCACTTCTGAGAGAAATATGGGTCACTTACACTGAGATCTGTCCACCCTGCAAGGAACAGAAATTCCTGTTTACAATGATCAAAACATCCTCTAGATACGGGGTTGCCTTCCAAGACCCATGATGTTTCTGTCAGCATTATCATCTATGGGCTTACAGAAAACCTTATTCATTGAGCTGGGATCCCACAAACCTTTACTTGAAACAAGAGACCCATTCTTAGCGAAGAACTTAATGTAATGTGTTCACAATCATGGGATTCACCAGCTTTACCATGAACCCCATCATTCAGAAGCAGCCAACCTGATGAAGCAGAGCACAGCCTTTCAGAGGCTCAGTCAAGGTTCCAGTGGGGGGCACTACCTCCCAGGGAGCTTCCTCCAGTCTATAGTAAATTCACTGGACAATGGGTGATGTATAATACTATGGGTGTCTTCAAAAGCTCCTAAAGCTGGGGTCCTAGCATGAGAGTACAGAAGCCCTTTATCACATCAGTGATCCAGTCGTGGGATTGATGCCTCCTATCCTTGCCATCTTGGGCTTTGTAAGATTTGAGGTCCTGGTCTGTATGCGTTTGCTAGGGCCGCTGCAACAAATACCACAGACTGGGTGGCTTCAACAACAAAAGTTTATTGTCTCACAGTTCTAGAGATCAGAAGTCTGAAATCAAGGTGTTGGCAGGACTTTTTTTCCTAGGGACTGAGATAATCTGTTTGTGCCTTGCCTCTAGCGTTTGGTGGTTTACTGGCAATCTGGTGTTCCTTGGCTTGCAGACACAGTACTCTAATCTGTGCCTTTATCTTCACATCGCATTCTCCCCATGTGCACATCTTTCTCTAAATTTCCTCTTTTTATAAGGACGCCAGTCATGTTGAATTAATACTCACCCTAATGACCTTGTTTTAATTTTATTGCCTGTTTAAAGACCCTGTCTTTAAATATCTTGGGGTATTGGGGGTTATGATTTCAACATGTTAATTTTAGAAGGACATTCATCAAACCATAACATGGTCAAGGTAGGGCCAGAGTGAAGCCCCCATTGAACTGGAAGTGTGACTACCACTCGGCTACTTTGGCTTATCATGCTCATGGTTCAGCAACTGACCCTGATTACAGGAGGACCTCAGATGTTATGATACAATAGGGACAGAGAAGAGCATGCCTGGAACCAAGGAGCTCACTGGGCTCTTTCTTAGTACACTCATGCCCACTGGTAACAGTCACTAGGTAATTACAACAATCACAAACCAAGAAGGGTGGAGCAATTAAAGACCCAGACCCTTTGGGGATAAGAGGTTTGAGCACCCCAGCAGGCAGGCAACTCAGCCAAGATGAAGTGTGAGCTGTGGGTCAGAGACGCTTAAATGGGTGGTGAGGAAGGAGATGATGAATGTCTGTTATAGTGTTGGTCCAGCTGCAGGAGCTATCGTGGCTTCTTTCACAAATCTTTTTGCTGTAGGTTACGTGGGAGATCATAACTGGATGCCACCTGTATAACTGGATGCCACCTTGAAATGGACTGCGTGACCGATTGGACTGGGACATCCCTTCTTGGGAAAGAAGAAAGCACGTGGATTTGGGCATCTCTTATTGGGAAAGCAGAAAGCACATGGATTTGTTCATCTTTTTGTGGGAAAGGAGAAACTGTCATATTATACACACACACACATGATTCACAAGCTCTAATGGGAGCAGGAGATAACAGAAGGGGCATGTGAGGGTCTGAAAGTCTCAGATAATCTTCTATGACTTCTCAGCTCCTTCAGAGGCCATGGTTTTCTGGGCTGCCAGCTGTCTGCCCTACTTCAGTAGTCATTGCAGCCAACTTGGGTCCACATGGTCCTCCCACCTAGGGTCTACCAGTCACTTGTGCAGAAAGGTTTCGTCTTCCCTTTCCTTGCTACAGAGCCCAGACCACGGGTTTATTTCCTGAATTGCTGGTTAATTTCACAAATTCTTCTCTTGGATGGAACGCCACTTTGTGGGATGTGGGATCTGGCTTCCCAGGCAGCTACCGAAAGGGCTAGATGATGCAAGCCACGGGTAAAACCATGAAGGGTTTTACCATAGCCAATAGGGGAAATTTATCACTAGAAACAGGAGAGTTGAGGTAGAGGCAAGCTGGGCAAATACATTCCCTCTTCTTCCTCCTTTTTACAGACTCTGCTGGGGTTGATTTCTCTATTATACCCTGCCTAAAGATATCCTGCTCAGTGCTGCCTGACAAGTTGGGTCTTTGTGGTTTAGTGTGAAGCAGAGACAAGTAGAGTTAATATCTCAACTTCCATTGCTTCTAATCCCTTTTCTCTCTTTCCTGCACCCTAAGATTGCAGCGCTCCCAAAGATTGCACAGCCCACAAAGAGCACGCATTCAATCACCGCCTGAGGATCTGCTTCCTAGAGAACTGACGCTATGGCAGGAAGGCAGAGGCACCCAGGATTCAGCCAGGAGAGGCAGTTATGGTACAGGTTAGCATGTCTGTAAAGCAGAGCCCTGCCTAATTCTGATTTTGGATGCTGGGAAGGCCATTTGTTTCCCTCAATTTCGTTTCTTTTTCTTTTTGAGATGGAGTCTCACTCTGTCGTCCTGGCTGGAGTGCGATGGCACGATCTCGGCTCACTGCAACCTCCGCCTCCCAGGTTCAAGCGATTCTCCTGCCTCAGCCTCCTGAGTAGCTGAGATTATAGGTGCATGCCACCATGCCTGGCCGAGTTTTGTAGTTTTAGTGGAGACGGGGTTTCACCATGTTGGTCAGGCTGGTCTCGAACTCCTCACGTCATGATCTGCCCACCTCAGCCTCCCAAAGTGCTGGGATTGCAGGTGTGAACCACCATGCCTGGCCTTCTATTTCTCTTCTACTTGCTGACATAAGCCTGAAGGGCTAGAAGAAAGAAGGAAGACTACTACTCCATGCTTAGCAATAAAGGCTAAAATACCCCTCCCTTAAGGAAAGGAAGGGAACTTGGTGCTCTAGATCAAACAAGAGTGTTAATGACAGATATCAACCCTGTCTTGAAGACAGAGAACAAGAGTCACTGGGTGCTTAAAGGGAAGGTGAGAGAGTTCCACTGGTAGCAGATTACCTAGAAGACGACCTAGATTCCAGATTGGGTCCTACTGATCACAGCCATTGGGGAGACCACTTAACTACGTAAAATGACAGCGTTGGATGAAGTAATCTCTAAGGGTCCCAGAAAACAACATCAAGAAGGAAAGACGTATAAAGAGATCCTTCCTCCCATCCCGTCCAATGCTACCTCCTTTTGGAAACACTGAGGCATACACCCTTCCTTGAGACTACTAGCTTGTTTTGGACAGAACTTGTATACAATAAGGGAACATCCAGTGGTAGCAGGAGGGCTCTGCCAAATACCTAACCCCACCTTCATTTTTCCCAGGTGCCACCATTGGCATTGTAGGGGAAGACTTACAAACCATCATGGACAGTGAAATGGAGTCTGACATGGAGCTGAGGTCCCAGGTGGAAAGTGAATGTGTGGATTAAGATCACGAGGCTTGCTGTGGACAGAGATGGCTGTGTCCCTTACTAGTCAGGTGACAAGGTGACAAACTCCCCAAGCTTGTGTTTTCACATCAATGTGATTGGGATCCTAATATCTAGCTCATAGGATTGGTGTGAGGATTTCAGGAAACGACCTACAGAATATACCTGGTAAGTGGCAGCTGTATTATTATTGTTGCTCCTGCCATGTAATGGCAAAATCTACATTTTTTCTGGAAAAGGATTAAGTGATTCATCAACCTGATGACAGTCTTCATTGAAATGAGATTTGACTTTCAAACTCTGTTTAAATAAAAATCCCTGGGTTTAACAAATTGCTCCATTTATATGGCAAAAAGAGGAACGTGGCCATGGTCCCTTTAGACTTAATAAGAAAACTCACAAATGCTGATAATCTTCAGAAAATGGAACTCAGAAATATTATCACCGGGGCTACACAGTGTTAAGTGAGGAGATCAGTCAGTTATAGCATTTTTAGAGGTTAAAGCTTAATTTCCCAGGATGACATAGCAACAACCTCGAAGTATGGTTTTTTTTTTTTTTTTTTTGAGACTGAGTCTCCCTCTGTCGCCTAGGCTAGAGTGTGGTGGTGTGATCTCGGCTCACTGCAACCTCCGCCTTCCAGGTGCAAGCGATCCTTCTGCCTCAGGCCTCCCAAGTAGCTGCAATTACAGGCGCCCACCACCACGTCCAGCTAATTTTTGTATTTTTTTTTAAATTGTATTGCATTTTAGGTTTTGGGGTACATGTGAAGAACATGCAAGATTATTGCATAGGCACACATGTGGCAGTGTGATCTGCTGCCTCCCTCCCCATCACCCACATCTAGCACTTCTCCCCATGCTCTCTCTCCCCAACTCCCCTCCCCCCGCTGTCCCTCCCCTGTTTTGTTTTTAGTAGAGATGGGATTTCTCCATGTTGGGCAGGCTGGTCTGGAACTCCTGATCTCAGGTGAGTGATCCACCCGCCTCAGCCTCCCAAAGTGCTGGGATTACAGGTGTAAGCCACCGCGCCTGACCATGTGGGTGTTTTTCAGTACTCCTGAGTGAGGGTAACATCTACAGTTTCTGAGATCAGACAAGATCAGGCATGTTCAGGGTGGTATGGCCAGTGACCATCTACAGTTTCAAGGCACAGGATCATACCTGTTTTTCTGTAGTTGGGGGAAAAGGGAAAACCATTTTCTTTTCTTTGTTGAGATCTGCACCCTCTGCCCCGGCCCCCACTGCCCGCTGGTATTTGGAAGGGATTACATGTCAAGGTTAAGCACTAGGATTTTATCAGTTCCTAATGAGAGAAAAAGCAGGCATGAGAAGCCCAAGCTTATAACAGAGTCCAATCCTCCAGGTGCTGCCTACTCAGCTTGGGGAACCCAAAGGTTTTCGGTGTAGCCCAAATCCCCAACAACCATCACAACAGGACTTTTTAGACTGTTGAGGAAACTACAGGCTGAACCATGCAACACATCTTCAAATGGGGCTTGCAGCAGGGACACAGAGGCGCCCAGGGACAGGCTGGGGTGGACAAAGGCTACCAAGACTCAGGGTATTCAGTACACTAAGGCGTCCCAGAGACAATGTAGGGTAGTGGCTAAGAGTCAGGCTTCCCACCCAGCTGCCTGGGTTTGAATCCCAGCCATTCCGTTACTAAGCGTGTGATCTTGGGTCACTTCATGCCTCTGTGCCTCTGTTTCTTCATCTGGGTAATAATCGTATCTACCTCCTAGAGCTGCTTTCAAGACTTAGGAAGTTAATTCTTATCATATCTATAACACTGTCCCAGAGACAGTCAGGGCTCAATAAATTTAAGCCACCATCATCATTCTTTCTCATCTCTTACTATACCCCCAGGGACTCAGCCTGTAAATGAGCATCCACCCCAAGGTTTTCAGATGGCCCTAGTTCTGAAACCTATGCTGTCATGCTCTTAGCCAGTATCAATTTCTTCCCAAGTGCAGTCCTCAGCCTCCTTCCAGACTCATCCCCTGCACAGCTCCCTGCTCCTTGTAGGATGCAGAGGTGGGACTCTGCTCCCATCCTGTCTTGCTGCTGCCTGACAAAGCTATCACCTCCTTTGGGCCTCATCTGAAAAACCTGAGAACTCCTCCAAGAAAAGTCACCACTTCGGAGCCCGTGACAAGAGCCAAGAGCTGGACTATGAGTCCACTGGACCTCAGACCCCTCTTTTTCTAACTCTTTGGCATTGGGTTTGGTCTTTACTAGATGACCAGGCTTGGATGGTCTTGCCACCTCTTTCCAAAGGTGGAGAAAAGTGGTATGACACCCCACTATTCAGATCTGTGAGGAAGTCCAGGCCCACTTTTTTAACATCCTGGTAGCCCAGGGTTTGGCACCTACAGAACCAAAGTCATGGATATTCTTGAAGAATCTTCTCACAGACAAGGTAGGGAAATTTGGCATTGGGAAAGAGCATCACCAGGCTCCTTAATATCAGTGCAGTCCCTGGACCTTCCTTCCTTCCAGGGAGCTTCCTGCCCAGTCCTGGGCCTAAGAGAGTCAGCCAACAGAATCAGGAAACAAGGCTTACTCGAACCAAGGGACCATTTTTATTGTCAGTAAGAAACAGCAACACTTCGGAGATGATCAGCTAGAAAAGAAACTGGTTGGTTGTATTAAAAAATGTAAAGTACAAAACTGTTAATCTAAAATAAAATTAAAAAGAATATTTAAAAGACTTTGTTTTCTGTTAAGGTCTGGGACTCAGTAAATGAAAGTTTCTTACACCTGAGAAACTGGGCTACGAAAGCTGTGGCTAGGATGTTGGGGAGAGCACACTGGGAGAAGGCATTCTTGCCAGTTCCTTGCATTCAAGAATCTATGTTGAGGCTTCTTCATTCACCACCATCACTGCCCCAGGGGATGTTGGGCTTGTTACACTCAAGCTCTGGGACCTGATTGGCCCCTGTGTCTCCTCTAAGTGAGAACAACTGATGGGGACAGTCTCCAGCTCTCTGAGGCTTTGATGTTGCACCCATGGTTCTCTTTTTCCGGAAACTCCCCTCCCTGGCTCTCCCATGCAGCCCTAGTCAGCAGCAGCTCACAGGTCCGTGGACAGCGAGTCTGGGATCTGTTTGCCTTCTTCAGCTGATTTGCTGGCCAGCTTTTGGGAGAAGAGAATAAACAAGCACAAAACCAAGATGGGATTATCAGATTAAGCACCAAAATGGAGCTTCCCCTTCCTGATCACAAGGGCCCCAAAGCCCAGTGAATGTGAGCTGCTATTGCTTTGGCCAGAAAGGCAGTGGTAGGCAGTTGAGTGAGCCCAGGCTCATGGCCATGTAGACTTGGGGACATCACTTACCAAACCCTGTCAGTCTCCCTTATAAAATCCTGAGAGTGGGAGCTCAAATGGCATCATGCTTGGAAAGTGCTTAGCACAGTGTCTGACTCATCGTGTACTCACAGTAAACTTGTGATGTTTATAATAGCACAGTCCTGATTTCATATTACCTTGAGGATGAGATAAGTTATGGTACCTTCTTGCTCTTGAGCAAAGATCAACAAGTAACAACAGAATCAGTGCTTGGAAACTAATGTTCAATTTGTAGGATTTTGTGATATAGACTGAATAGAAAAGGGCTGGGGCAATTTAGGCAAGGGCAGGCCACCTACTGCTTCTGAGGTCCCGGGGCCCTGCACACCCCTAGCTGGGGTCAATCCTGGTCAGAGAAGCCACCTGGGGCCCCAGAGGAGAGCTGCCCTGTGGGCATTGCTGCGCAGTGTCCCAGAACTCAGGGCCTCCTGACCATGCCTCCCTAGGAATGACCACATATGCACACACATCTACACGCAACCCCCCATTTTCTTCCCTCTGTATCGCTCTCTTCCCTTTCTCCTCCCAACATCTCCCCTTCCTTCCACTCTCAGTGTCCTCACCATTGTCTTGAAGAACTGATTGACTTTCTTCCGTTTGAGTGTCTTCTTGTCACCGTCTGAGAGATGGAGGAAGGTCTGGCTGAGGCGGGGGGATATGTTGGCCTCGTCCACCCCAGGCATGCCTGCCAAGGAGAGCGTCAGGGCTGGAAGGAGAGCAGAGCTGGGATGTGAGTGGGTGGGTGGAGGAGAGGCGGTGCCCTGGAGGAGGTAGGCAGGAGGAGGGCTGGGGGACAGAGCCAGCATCCAGGGTTCACACATTGTCTACGCCAAGCAGGAGGTGGGATGCCTATCTCCTGCCATGCCAGGGAGTGGTGAAGCTGTCCTCTTTCAGTGAAGCTTGCCCACCCTACAGACAGGGGTCCAGCCTCCTGGTTCCTGGTCAAAACCTTGCCCCAAAGCCCTGACATCCCCAGGAAACACAGAGCCTTCTGCCCCCAGGGAGGGGACAGTGTGAGCTTTCTCTTCCTTCAGCTCCCAATACCAACACCCTGGATTTTTCTCTCCACTGCAGAAGACAGTGGGAAGAGATTCTCAGACTCACATGTCACCTGGTGGAGGAGCCAGATGGCCTAGTGTTTACAGCCCCAGCTTGGAGTCACAGAGCCATGAAAAATTAGTTACTCTCTGACTGTTGGTTTCCACATTCGTCAAATGGGAGAAAGAGCCCAGACCTCCAGGGTGTTGTGAGACCCGCTGAGAGGATACCAGTGAAATGGCTTGGGCTTCCTCAAATGTTGCAGTTGTGTTTAGGCTATCCTGGGTGGGCTGTCAGGGCAATGGGTAGGTGCCTGCTTCCAGGGCAGAGGGCCTGGGTCTTAACAGCCTCTGCCATTTACTGGCTGGTGATAGGCAAGAGACCGATGTTCTCAGTGCCTCAGTTTCCTCATCCATACAATGGGGCGGATGGCATGAAGTACTTCCTGGGTACGTGCAGTGATGTAAATGCAATAATGAAGGAGTAGGAGTTGGCACAGGGCCTGGCACCCTCAACATTCAGGAAGCAGCAAGCGTCTTCACCATGATTGGCCTGCCGGGTTCCACAGGGCAGCACTGGCCCTGTCTTGCTCCCTTCTGACCTGGCCCTTAGCACACAGAGCTGGGCACATAGCAGCAGACGCCAAGGCCTTCTGCCTGCCAGATGGAGTGCTCCCAGGCATGCCATGTCCCCTGTTAAGGCCTCAGGTCCCCTTCTGTGAGTTAGGACTGTTGGCTGTGCTCTAACCTCCTCACTGGACAGTGAGTGAGTGACGGGGGTGGCAGATAGGTAGCATCTATGCACCCAACACTCTGCAGCTATAAGATGTGGTGGCCATTTTTGTAAAGTCAGAAACTGTCTTCCAGGTCTACAAAGAAGCCACAGATCTTAAGGACATACTAAGGGCAAACTCTGGCCCCAAGAGGCCTGGCTGAGAACAAGGGGCCACCCAGTGGGACAAATGGATGCCCAGTGAATCCTGCTGAGGGCCCAAGGGACAGCAGGTCTCTCTCCTGTCCCCGCTGGAGGTTGCTGGGATGGTATCAACCCCAGGAAGTGGGGGTATGGGGAGAGGTGAGAGGGCAGGCCACTATGAGCAGAGCCTCTCACCCCCAGGATGCCTGGCCCACTTTGTTGTGTAGACACAGTTCCCACCCATCTTCCACCCACCAGGCTGGTGGCCTGTGCTGTCTCTATTCCCTCATGCTGGCGGCAGCAGGGGGCATACCTGGGATGGTAGGCATGGACTGGCTGGCAAAACTCATTTGAGAGAGGACGGACGCCCTGAGGGGGATGGCCGTGTGCTCCGAGAGGTTGGTGTCACTCATGAACTCATGTTTCCTGGAAAGCTGGAGGAATACACCACACACACATACACACACACACACACACACACACACACACACACACACACAAAAGAGAGGCTTAGCACGAGACAGATCTGGGCCCTGAAAGATCAGGGGGAGGGTGTGGCATGGTTTCTATGAAGCCGGCTCCAAGTTCATTTATTCTGTTTTATACCATTCCATTCCAGCCTGCCATGTATGGTTGCACAGGCTGCACACTACACAACTATGGGAGGGGGGAAGGGGGACATTCACTTAGACTATCTTGTGAGTGGTGTCCCCTAGAATGGAGAAACATGGAAGACACTTCCATTCTTACCCATCCAGGCATAAGTAGCCTGTGAGGCCACTGGTAAGTTTCTGGAAGGCCCTTTCTTCAGCAAGCCATCTTGGTTGGCCCCTTGCTCTTTCATCTGGCACCCCTCCCTTGCCAGGGCAGTTAATCCATCTCCCCCTCCCAGGATCCCAGAACACTTTCAACAAACCTCTTCTGCAGGGGGAAACTAAGATTGAATTCAGGGCTGTCTGACATCAAGTCTCATTTTAAATAGTGATTAGTTTACAGGACCAAACTCTCAAAGCCAGGAGAGTGAGATTTCATCTCTGCATCCCCATCTGGACTCCTGGCACACAGGAGGGGCTTGAGACGTCAGTGGTTAGAACAGCCCTGGGGTGGGGGGCTACAGAAGCACCTAGCTTGGAAGCAAGCGGGCTGCCCTCCCCTTTGGTGGAAGAACAGGTGGTTACTCTCCAGCCTGGAAAAGCCCTGTGTGGTGGTGGGAAGGATACACACAGGCTCTGAAGTGCAGAGTTCAACTACCAGCTCTGTCATGCTCCAGCCCTCCAGCTGGCTGGACCCTGAAAGCAACCATTTCACCTCTCAGCTCCTCAGCTGCCACCTCTGCGGTACCCACAGCACCGTGGAAGCGGGCTTCAGGGAGACCATGTCTGGAAGCCCTGGGTTTTGTGCCCAGCACGTAGGGAAGATTTGCTAACAGTGCCGGAGAGGCAACCTGCCTCGGCCGCTCACCCGCTTCAGGTCCGACTCGGCGGCTGCTTTCTCGTCCGCAAACACTACACTGCTTCTCTTTGTCCTCTTCTTGGACCTCCGCAGCTTGACCTCAGGCAGGGTGCTCCCTGGGGAGATCGGCTCCTCCTGCTCCACTCTTGGAGTCTTAGGTGGTGCTAATTCCAGGTCAAAGCTGAAAGACCAGAGGGGCAGCCATAGAAACTGCGGTTAGAGCTTCAGCAGAACTGCCTTGCAAGGGCCCAGGAAGCTGAAGGGGACCTTCAGGCTGCCTGAGCTGTCACTACAGGGTCAGGGGTAGATCGGCAAATCTGGCAGAGGATTTGGGGAGAAACTTGCTCAATCCACAAACACTTGAATGTAATGACTAAAGTTCACTTTATTTTATTAATGGTAAAATGAAATTGAAAGAAGCGAGCCATAGGAAAGAAACTGTTGAGAAGGAGAGAAGACTGGTCGAAAGTATGAATGTGGATTCAAACCCAGGCACTGCCAGTTCTTAGCTGAATGAATAACTTTGGATAAATCACTCAACCTCTTCAGGCCATCATTTCCTTTTCAGTAAATGTGGGTCCTTGCAGAGACCCTGCAGAGTGGCCACGAGATGATGTCTGAGGAGCCCTTGGTACATTCTTGGTATATGATGAGTGCTGGGTCACTCATGGTGTCTGTGATCAGAACAGATGAGCTGGGCAGGGTGAATGGTGCCCCCTAGAATTGCGAATGATATCCCTTGGAATTGTTGGAATTGTGAAACACAGAAGACGTTTCCATCCTTTTCTCTCTGGGCAAGAGTAACCTCTGAGGCTGGGAAGTTTCTGGAGGGTCCAGGAATGATGGCCAGAGGGCCCCAGAAAGCTGGAAAGGGGCAAGGGAAGGAGGACCCCGACAGAGGGGTGGGTGGGTGGTACAGGAGGAGGAGCTCTGCAATGAGGACAACCATGGCGGTTGGGAGGGGCTTCCTTGAAAGGGAACCGATCCCTGTGAGAGGTGACAATATTCCAGAAGGATGCAGGCTTGGTGAGGTGCTCAGGTTGGCTGACAGAGATCACTGGACTAGAAGTCTGGGGGCTGCAGGTGAGTCCTGCTGGGTCCTCAGGAAGGCCGCCTTGCCTCTCTGAACCTAAAAATGGTACTAACCATGAGCCTCCTAGGGTACCTGTGAGGTTCCAGTTGGGAAAAGGCTTTTAGACTGAAAGGGGGAAGTGGGAGGGAGAAGGGATGTTGCCAGGGAAGAGAGAAGGAGGGGGCATAGGGCCAGGGAGGCAGGGGTGCAGGGGGCTCCCTAGGGTGCAGGGACTGACCTCTCTGAGGTGGTTTTGCTGGGGGTGCTGCAGTCAGAATTCATGGAAGCCAGAGAGATGATGGACATCTGCCTGTATGAGCGCAGCATGGACCTGGGGCGGCCCACTCTCCTGTCGTCAAAGTCAGGCTGTGGTGGGAGAACAGGGTGGTCAGCAGCTGCAGCCTGGGCAAGGTGGCCCCAGCCTTCCTGTCACCTTCTTCCTCCACCTGCGCAGGGCAGAGCTGTGTGGCTGTGTGGAGCATCAGCACAAAAGCTTCCTGGCTGGCTGAGGCCAGGGGGTTCTTGTAGAATAAAGAATGTGGCCAAAGTTTATTCCTGGTTCCTGGAAGGTAATATCCAAATCTTTGGAATTTCCTATGTGATAGGAGTATCCTTGTTATTATTCATGGTGACCCCCTTGACCATACTTGATTTTATGCTAGTAAGATGGCTCCAGATGGCCAGAAAGACCAGCTCTATGATTATAGGGCTGGGGCTTTGAGCCATGTCATATCAGCTCAACCCCCAGGGAGTGGACAGGCCTGGAGACTGATTTCCATCATTGGCCAATGGGTCCATCTGTCATGACTACATAATGAAACTCTAATAAAAACTCTGGATATAAGGCTCCAGTGAACTTCTCTGGCTGGTAATCATACATTGATATGCCAGAAGGGGGATGCATCGGGAGGACATGGAAACTTCATGTTTGGGGCCCTCCTAGATCTCACTCTGTGTCTCTTTATCTGGCTGGTCTTGATTTGCGTCATAAACTGAAGTCATAAGTAAAGTCATGCTTTCCTGAGTGCTGTGAATTGTTCTAGTGAATTATGAAACCTGATGGGGTAGTGGGAATCCTCCAATTTGTAACCAGTTAGGCAGAAGTATGGGTGGCATGGGTCCCTGAAGCTTATGCTTGGTATTTGAAGTGGGAAGCATCTAAGACCATGCTTTTAACCTGTGAAATGTGACCTAACTCCACAGAGTTAGTATCAGAATTGCATTGCAGTGACTTTATGTAGGGAGTATTGAAAGTGACAACCTGTCTCATGGAAAAAAATCTTTGAATCAAAGGAGACCTGAGTTCACCTCTAGGCTCTTCCAGTAATTCACTTTTCTTCTCTGGGTCTCAGCTTTCCCATCTGTAAAATGGGAAGGCTGGACTAGATGGTTTTAAAGGAATTGCATAGCCTTGACATTTTACAATACCACATATTAAGTAAGAGGATGAAGCACCCTGTAAGCATCAGGTTCGTGGCCTCTTTAGTCCAAGGAGTTCAGTTGCCAAAACCACTGGCTTTGAACTAACAGAGCTAGAGGCAAACTCTGCCCCACGCTCATTTGCTACATAGCCTCTGGCAAGTTACCGGACCCTCTGAACCTCAGAAGAAATACAGGGTTTAAAAACCATTCCTGCCTCTCAGGCTTGTGGTGAGGATTAAGTGACCTAGTAGTTGTCCAGTGCGTGGATCAGGCCTGGCACACAGTAGATGCTGCATCATTGTAGCTTTCGTTATTATTACACAGTCCCTTGAGTAGTTGGTATTTGCACAATCCCATTGTAACTAGAGTTTGCCTGGGGGTTACTTTTGCTGGACCAAGTGTCCAGGAGGGTTCCCCTGGATGGGATTCAGCAATGCTGGCCATCAGTATCTTTTCTTTAGAAGCAGCTTCCTCTGCTGGGTTCCTTCCAACTTCAGCCTTCATCATCCTTCCCTGCCCTACCCCGCCCAATCCCACCCCTCCAGGCCATAGGAACCACTTATACCATCTCTCGGACACCATATTCCTTCTCCACCTTCATTTTCAGGTTCTTGAAACATTCCTCCATCCGGTCATGGAAGGGTCTCAGGTTATCTGACACCCTTTTCTCGTGGATCTTAATCCCAGCTCCCAGGAAGGGGATCTGGAGAGAAAGTGGTAAAGAATGAGCCAGAGGCTGGCCAGTGGGCCTCAGCCTGGGACCCAGTCCATCAAGGCAGCTGCAGTCAAGTCTGCCTGTTAAGAATTTGTCAAGGGCCTCAGGGTCCTCAGAGACCTGCAAACAGGGTCCCCAGCCATGGGAAACAGGGAAAGTTGTGAACATTGGGTTTGCCCTGGAAAGGGGAGAAAGGCCCCCAGCTTTCCTTGCCTCATAGGAGGGCTGGACTCTCCCATTCCCCAAGAAAAGCCACAGTCTTGGGAAAATTGACCTCTTAAAGAATCTACTTGGGGGCAGAGTGTGGGGATCAGAGGAGGGGAATCTCTGATCAATCTTCCATTGATTTGAAAACTTGCCTAAGATGTTCTTGGCAATACTGAAGTGAAAGGATGAATTCAGAAGCTGGGAGATAGAGGAAGGCAAGAGCGGAGAGAAAACAGAGGAGTAGGCATAGCCTCATCTTACCTCATGGAGCGATTACACTTTATACAACCGCTGAAGAAGGATATGAATGTGCCAATATCATAAAGTTAACCCACCAATAGGGAGCTTTGAAAAGTGATGTAAAAGCCTCAGGAAGATGAGGGAAGAGGGGAGCATTGATTGAGGGGGTTGAAGTTTTATTTGTCCTCATGGGAAGCCAGTGGATAATGTCTACGTGGCAGCTACATTGAGAGGGAGTAGCAGAGCCAGGGTGGGTACTGTTAGAAAGAGAAGCTAAGACTTTAGTTGTGTGGTCTCAGGGAAATGTAACCAGGGGAGCAAAGGGTGGGCTATAAATTATCTGGGGAAAAGTTGCTTTCATGATGGTGGCATAAAGACATTTCTGCCTACTTCTCTTGGAGGTCTCCCAGAAACGACAAGGTGAAGGGAAAACTGAAATCTTCAGTGAAACTTGGAGACATTCATGAACCTGCCCCACAATGTGTGTAGGTGCAAGGAGGCAGGAGGACATAATTGACCTTCCAGAGCAGAGGAGGGAGGTGCCGATAAGAAGTAGCCAGTCTACCTCCATGAAGCCAGGAGGGCCTCAGAGATTGGAGGCTCCAGGCACTACATAGAAGCCGGGTGAGCTGAGAGGGGCCAAATTCCCTTCAGGGAATTGGCTGAAGTTCTGTATCAGGAGCAGTTAGATTGCCTGACTGCCTCACTCTGCAGCCAAATGTTCTATTTTCCCATTAAGAAGCAGGAGCTAATCCTCTAGAACAATTAGAACAAGGAACTTTGGGCTTAGGGGCATCAGGCACAACAGAAAGCAGAATCAGGAGCCAGAGTGCAAATAAGGAGCTGAAGAGAAAGTCTGCATTTGGAACATGAGACCTCCACTTCCCAATTCTCAAATGGCCAGCAGTGTAGCAGCTGCGATTATCTTTCTATATAACAGCTGGAAGGGTCTGACTCTGGAGAACGTGAATGGTCCCATGTAGAGAGAGACAGCTGTGGGTCATTCTGTTACCAAACAGCAATGCTACCCAATTGCCAAGGCCCTCTCTCATGTACACAGATTTTCGATTAGCCTCGCTCTTAACTATGAAGAGAAGGCCAACCATCACCAGACATTGGAGGAAACTCCCCAGTATCAAAGGCAGAGACCAGACCAACAGATAGGGAAGAAAGCAAACAAGGAAGAAAAGAAGTGAAGAATAAAGGAAGAAAAAAACAGAATGAATTTGGAAGAAACAGAATAAAGAGGGCCTAGAAGAACATGCTCCTCTACAAGTTTTAATGAATATATAGGAATGGAAAAGATTCCCCATCCATGAAAAAGACAAGGATTTTATATAAAATAATGCATGCTAATGGAAAAACTACATATAAAAGTAGAGAGATAAAGTTGTAAATGGAGATAAGTTTATGGCTTTAGTTTTACATATTAGAAAAGACAGAAAATCAAGTAGCTAAGTATCCATCTCAAGATATTAGTAAAAGAACAGCGAATTCAAAGGGAGAAAAGGAATGAAAATAATAAAGGTAAGAGTAGACATGAATACAAATAGGAAACACATTTATAAAAGAGAGTATCAACAGAGCCAAACTTGTTTCTTTGAAATGATACAAAACTAATAAACTCCCAAAATGACTAATCAAGAAAATATAAAGTACTAATAACCAATATTAGGACTGAAAAAAAACAGAACTACAAGAAGTAAAAACGTCATAAAATATCGTAAGAAGAGTATATTATGAAAAGTTGACAAACAGAAAATAAAATTTAAAAACAATACCATTTACAATAGAATTGAAAATATCAAATACCTAAGAGCAGATCTAGTAAGATATATAAAATAAAATATGTGAAAACCACAAAATTTTGCTGAAATTAAAGAACTATATAAATGGAGAGATACTCTATGTTTACGGATGAGAAGACAGCCATTCTCTCCAATTTAATTTAATATTTAATGTACAATTAATCCAAATCTCAATGTATTTTGGAGAAGTGTGTAAACATTGACAGAGTTATTTTTAAATTTCTAGAGAAATACAAAGGACTTAGAAGAGACAAGACACACTTGATGAAAAGCAACAATTGGGGTACACTGACTATTAGGTTTCAAGACTTAAGGCAGTGTGGTATTGGTATAAGCACAGACATAGACAGTGGATCAGAATAGAAAATCCAGAAACAGACAAATGCATATATGGTCAATTTTTGGGGTCAAAGTGGAGAAAAATAGTCTTTTCAACACACGGTGCTGAAGAAACTGGAAATCTGTGTGGGAAAATAATCTGCCTCTTACTTTACATCTGTCAAAATGGATCATACACCTAAATGTATAAGATAAAACAATAAAAACTCGGAATAAAACATAGGACAATATCTTCACTATCTTGGGGTTGCTAGAGGTTTCTTAAAGTGGACACAAAAGCACTGATCATTTAAAAAAATGATAAATTAAACCTGACCAAAATTACAACTGCTGTTCATCAAAATACATCATCAAGAAAGCAAACAGATAAGCGAAACTAACAGAAAATATTTGTAATACACATATTTGACAGAAGACACATATCTAGCATATAAATAAACTCTAACACATCGATAATAAAGACAGCTCAATTAACAATATAAGTAAAAGATTTGAAAAAGTATTTCACAAAAGGGTAATCTAATTAGCAGTAAGCATATGAAAAGGTGCTGTACACCATCGCCCATGAAGGAAATGCAAATTAAAACTAAACTGAGATATCATTACACATCCACCAGAAGGACTAGAATTAAAAAAGACTCCCAGTATCAAGTGTCAGTGAGAATGTGGATCAACTGACTTAGAAGTTGTGTGGGAGTGAAAATTGATTTAGCCACTTTGAAAAACTGCTTCTTGTGTCCAGTAAGGTTAATGTGCATGGCCCAGGAATTCCACTACTAGATATATACTGAGGGAACTGAGTGCTTATGTCCACCAAAAGGCATAAACATGAATGTTCATAGCAACTTTACTCATAATACACAACACCTGGAAACAACCCAAATGTCCAGCAACAGGACAGTAGATAAATAAATTGACATGTTATTGGTAATTTAGATACACATACAATAGATAACACTTAGAAACAAAAATCAAACCTCTAGTATAAGCAACAACCTAGAAGAATCTCAAAGGCATTATGCTAAGCAAAAGAAGCTACAGATTCAATAGTACATACTGTACTGTATAACACAATTTATAAGGGCTTCCAGAACAGGCAGAATAACCTAACCTTTGGTGATAGAAGACCGCAGTATCTACTAAAGCTGAATATCCTTACATGCTGCGACCAAGCAAGTTATGCATAGGTATATACCCAACAAAAATTTTGCACATGTGTGCCAAAAAGACACACACAAGGATGTTCAGCATCACATTACTTGTAATAGCCCTAAACTGAAATAAACCCTATTGTCTATTAGTAGAAAAATAAATAAATACATTTTGGTATAGTTCCATAAGTCAGCTGTATGGCCCACCACATAGCAATGAAAATGAATGAATGATACATAACTACTTACAACAAATGAATGTCTTTCACAAACATAACATTGGGCAGAATAAGTTAGATTCAAAAGAATGCATATTGCGTGATTCATTTAATGCGTAGGTCAAAATTAAGCAAATCTAAACTATAGTGTTTAAGAATGAGTGTTTGCAGCGACTCAGGAGGCTGGGGCAGGAGAATTGCCTGAACCCGGGAGGCGGAGGTTGCAGTGAGCCGAGATCGCACCATTGCACTCCAGCCTGGGTAACAAGAGTGAAACTCCGTCTCAGAAAAAAAAAAAAAAAAAAAAATGAGTGTTTGGGTTAAGGCAAGGAAATGATTACTGTAAAAGCAGAATAGAGCTGACTCTTAGGGAAGGAGTCATAGAACAGGTTTAGGGGAGTTAGCAGAATTCTATTTCATCTGGGTGATGGACATATGCATGTATGTTTTTTGATAAATCAGTGGGTTATATATTTTCATGTGTACTTTACACACAATATTTCATAACAAAAGCTTTAAAAGAAGAGCATACTGCAGACATCTTTTTATGCCAAAAATATATAGAGAATCTTCACAAAGAAAAGAAATTAACAAGCCATTGATCTTGAAATCTGAAAAGGTTGAACACCAAATGTACTTTGAAGGCCTCAGCATTCGTTAGTTGCCAGAGGTTCAAATATATTCACTCCCCTTGAAATCTAACCTTCTCACGTTTTGAGTAAATTCAAAGTGTATTTGGCTTTGCAAAACCAAGATCCAATCCAGAATTAAGCTCCAAGTGGGCAGGGAACAGGCCCAATTTTGTTCATCACTGTCTCTGTTGCCTAAGACTATGCCTAGGCCACAAAAGAGTCTCAGTAAATACAAGTCCCAAGAACAAATGGAATGAAACAGGTAGGGAAGAGCTAATCTGCTGCATGTAATGATGTTAAAAGGCTGCCTTCATTATGAGCAGGGCTGCATCTTTTGCATGCAGGTGCCCACAGTTAGGGTGCCTGGGCTCTGGGTGGGAGGAATATGGCTCTGGTCAACCTCCTTTGGGGGCTAGGTCGGCTTCTGTAAAGGTGGTCTCAGGAGCAGCCGGCGGGACTAAAGAGAAGGTGGCCACTAGGGGGCGGTGTCTGAAGGCCCCTCGCTAGTGATTTTCAGAAGCAGTCACATCTAACGGAGCACATGCTTTCAAAGTCTTCCTGCTTTGTTAGTAGTGTCCCTCTAATAAGCTCAAGACAGTAGTAGAATTTTCTTAGAAGGTACAGCTTGATATATGCTGTGCTGTGAAGCTGAAGTTCATTCTTAGGGTACAGCAGACACAGCATGGAAAAGCTGTTTCCAGATGAGCAGAGGTCCCCACTGGGGAGGACCAGGGCAGTGGTATGAATTCAGAGTGACATCCAACACTAAGCAAATCTGTGTGACACGTTAGCCTTCCCTGAGGCTTCCCAGTACTATCTGAGGATGGGAACCAATCAAAGCCTGGCCTTCCTGCTTCCCAAGTCTGGGGTGCTGACGGAACAAATATCATTATTTGAATAAAGAACATGATGACTCGAGAAGGCTGGGGACCTCGGAAATACTTGGATATCACAGGTGGCACAAGGTAAAAAGAATGAGAAAATTCCAGACAGACACACAACTTGCATTTGGGAAAAGCGCGTCTGTGCAGTGCTTGGTGTTTCATTTTTAAAGCCCCACTTTGCATAATTTGGCAGAGGCAGAGAAGGACCTGAATTAGGAATCCTTATTTTAAGAAAAGAGGCTGCACCCAATGCTTCTCATTCCCTGATTTCCCTAGAGTAACAAAAACTCCCAACCACAAAAGCTTGCTTTTCTTTGCACAGTGGCTGGCAAGAAGGGAGCGAGGGAGGGCAGGCAGCTGCAAGCTGCCACCACCGGCCCCTGCACCCACCGCTTGCCTCCCGCCAGCTCCTGCCCTCCGAGCCCACCCCTGTGTTCTGCCGAGTGGTTTGCTGAGAGCCCAGAGTGGGCGACTGTCTGAGGAGGGGGCTGCTCCAAGCCTGGAGGGGAAGCCTCGCCCTGTGTAAGCCTCTATGGGAGGGATCTAGCAGACTGTTTCTTCTGCAGGGAGAGGGAGAATGAGAGAGAAGAGGAAGAGAAGCCAAGAGAGGAGTAAGATGTGTGGGGGTGGAGGGCAAAAGACAGAGAGGCAAGGAATAGAAGTGCAGGCTTCTAAGAGAGAGAGGGAAAGACAGAGGCAAATGCACCGAGAGAGAGAAAGGAGGAAAGAAAGAGTCCACAGGAGGAAGAGGGCTGCAAGGAGAGAATGGAAGGAGAGGAAGGTAAGTGGCCAGCCTGAGACCGCAGGGTGGTGCCTTCCAAGCCCGTGGGCTGAGCAGCAGCTTGTGTGGGATGTAGACCCTTTGACTCACAACCAACCACACAAAGGCCTTGATTATTTTCAAAACCTGACATCCATCTGAGCATTATCTGCAACAAACTGGGTCAGCTCTAAAAGGAGGAGAGGTGGGAGTAGGGGCTCAAGTCTTCTATTATCAGATTGGCCTGTGCTGGGTGTCGAGGGAAGGTGCTGGTTTGGAGTGTGGGGGCCTGGTGTTCATTTTCATCCCACTGTGAAAAGCCATCCCCTGAATTCAACATCAAATAAGGTAATCTTAGCATCATCCAGCATAGCATTGCTGCCTGGCACCATGCAACACCCGAGAGTGCAGTGCCCCAAATCTCTGCTCCAGGATGTACCTGCCCAGGTGTGATACGGACTTGGAAGAGGGGCTGAAAAGCAAGGGACAGGAGGTCATGCAAATCTAGGCTGCCTCAGCCAGAGCCTAGCTTAGGGCAAGTGAACCCTGGTCGGGGGAGAGGAAGGAGGACAGGATGCTCCCCCAGCCAGCTCTGCTTTACCTGCCATGCAATCAGGTCCTTGAGGTGGGTCAGCTTGTCCTGGTCCTCAGGGTGGTCCCTGATGTACTCTTCAGTGAAGAAGGCCTGGGGAGGACAGACAGGACTTCAGCGTTGCCTGTTCATTTGGCATTTCACAGCCAATCTCTTTGGCACTGGGAGAAGATTCAATTTGAGAGGGGCACGGATGAGGTCATAGGCATTTGGATGGAACAAGAGTGAGAGGTCTGGAGAGACTGACATTGTTTTCTCTGCTTGGAGGCTCAGATCAGCACCTAGTGGGAATGGGCTGCAAACTCTGAAAAAGCGGTTCTCAAAGTCAGGTCCCTGAGCCAGTATCAGCAGCAGCACTTTGGAACTTGTTAGAGATGCAAATTCTCTGGCTCCAGCCCAGACAGCCTGAATCAGAAACTCTGGGGGTGGGATGAGGACCTGTGTGTCGGGAAGCACTGGAGGGGATTCTGATGCTCCTTCAAATTTGAGAAATTGCTCTGCAGAAAAGAACTCAGTAAGGATTCTCACTGGGCAGGTGTTCCAGCTCATCTCATGGCCTCCGTCATTGCAAGGGACCCTGGCAGCCCCTAGCCACTTCCTGGGCTCACGTCCTTAGTGTGTGCGCATGTGTAAACAGACATATCCTATCACTGCTCAAGGCTGAGCAAAGGGTTACGAATGATGACTGCAGCGGTATCTGAGGGTAGGTGGAAGAACTGATCAGGTGACTGGAGTTATTGTTTCTACTTATATCAATGGATAACATAGGAAAAATAATAGGGAATTCATCAAGAGATTTATTAGAATGAGGAGTTCATTTTTCCTTCAGCGCCCGCGAGGTGAAAACCAAGTAAGAACTTTCTATTCTATTTTAATGCCAAGAAAAGCTATGTCTCCTTACTGAGAAATGGGTGTTTTTCCTTCCAGTGGATAATGTATCTCATGTAAGTGATACTATTTCCCTTTCTGCCATGAACACCAGGAAGTTCAAAAATAAAATCTGTGGCTCAAATGTGTGGGGCTTTCTGGAGGGACTTTATGACCTTGATAACTAGATTATAGCTCCCCTCTTGGAGATGATCTCTTAGTTTTTATGTCTTTTCACAGATTCTGAGTTTCATTTCTTTCCATTTGTATAGATCATTTCAAATTTTCTGTGGAAGAGATGGGTTTATACAACTGGCACGTGCTTTTATGGTCTGGCTCACAGTCACCCCAGAGCCTTTCCTTAATAGAGCCACCCGAATCTGCCCAGTGAGAAAAGCGGCCCTTGTGACCCCTGCCCCTTCCTGCCCCAGCACAGGGTTTGGATAGGAGGGTGGGAGGGAGACGGGAGCTCCGCTAAGTCATGAGGCTGTAGAAACATGAGGGCCAACCAAGCTGAGGGTCCCTTTGTGGACAAGGACAGCCAGAGTAGGATAAGTGACATGTAGCTGCATCTGTCCCCTGGGTCCTCCCTCCACTGCTCTGCCCCGCAAGCTCCCCTGAGCACAGAAATCCTCACCTTCTCGTACTTGGCAAAGCCTCCCATGACAGCAGGGTCCACAATCCCATTCAGGAGCATGGAGAGCGGGTTGATGGGGAGGGTCTCGTCACTCTGGTACTGGTTTATCATCATCAGGATCTTCTCATTGGCCGTGGACATGGTTTCTATGGCATTCTCCAGAGGACTAATTGTGGTCTGTGGAAAATGACATCACCAAGAAGAAAGGGCCTTAGTTAAGAACAAATAAAACAAATATTATTGGTATTGATTTCCCTTGGGGTGGGAATTCAAATGAGGCGATGCTCCCTGAGGGGCTGTAGCAGGATCGTGTAATTACTGAGCTCTGGCGGCTGTCTGCTCTCTGGGGAGAGACAGACTGACTTTCTGCTTAGTGAGAAAGGAATTTCTTTGGGGAGGCAGAAGCAGGAAATGTCAGGTACTTGCTGAGGTTTCAGATGCTGAGTGTACCCCAGAGAAAGTTTCCTCTTCTTATTATCTGGGTGCAAAACATGACAGTGTAACCCTTTCAGTATTGGTTGAGCAGAAACTATGTGTTTGGCCAGAGGGATTAGAGCCATTTGCGACGTAGGCACCTAGCCTGGCACATAGTAGGTCCTAAGACTGGTTGTTAGGGGGTCAGTGTTCCACAGTAAACTGAGTTTAGTTGGGAAAGTTAAACTGAACAGCTCTCCAACACCTCTTAGAAGGCAATATAAAGAGAGTGCCAGCCAGCAAAGAGTACAATTTGCAAGAACATGAGATCTGGAGTAGAAACCTAACGTAGAGGTCGGCAAACAGTTTCTGTAAAAGGGCCAGATAGTAAATATTTTAGGATTTGCAGGCCAGATGGTGTCTGCTGCAACTACTCAACTCTGTTATTGTAGGGCAAAAGCACCTACAGGCAGTATGTAAATGAATGAGAATGGCTGTTCCAATAAAACTGCAAAAATAGGTTGTGCGTGAAATTTGGTCCATGGGCCATAGTTTGCTGACCCATGAGCTAAACTGAAACAAACTAAATAAAAATCTTAAATTTGCTGAGACTTGTTTTGTGGTCTAACACGTGATCTATACTGAAGAGTTTTGTTCCATGGGCACTTCAGAAAAATGTGTATTCTGTTGCTGTGGGGTGGATTGTTCTGTGTATGTCTGTGAGGTCCATTATGATCTAAAATGTAGTTCAAATTCAATATTTTCTTATTGTTTTTTTGGCTAAATAATCAGTCCAATGTGAAAAGTTGAAAAGGGTATTAGAATACCCTGCTATCATTGTGTGGCACTGTATGTCTCCCTTCAGATCTCCTAATGTTTACTTTATATATTTAGGTGCTCCAATGTTGAGTGTATATGTGTTTACAATTGTTACATCCTCTGGATGAACTGACCTGTTTGTCACAATAAAATGATCTTGTCTTTTTTTTTTTTTTTTACGGTTTTTTAATTTAAAGTCTATTCTGTCTGAAATAAATACAGATGCCCCTACTCTCCTTTTAAAAGTTTTTATGGACATGGAATATCTTTTTCCATCCTTTCACTTTCAGTCTATGAGTGTCTTTTAGGTGAAGTCAGTCAGGCAACATATTTGATACAGTTTGGCTCTCTATCTCCACCCAAATCTCATCTTGTAGCTCCCATAATTCCCACACGTTATAGGAGGGACCTGATGGAGATGATTGAATCATGGGGACAGATCTTTCCCATGCTGTTCTTGTGACAGTGAATGGGTCTCATGAGATCTGATGGTTTTAAAAAAAGGAGTTTCTCTGCACAAGTTCTTTGCCTGCTGCCGTCCATGTAAGATGTGACTTGCTCCTCCTTGCCTTCCGCCATGATTGTAAGGCCTCCCCAGCCATGTGGAACTGTAAGTCAGTCTCAGGTATGTCTTTGTTGGCAGTGTGAAAATGAACTAATACAATATCATTAGGTTTTTTTTTTTTTTTGGTTCAGTCACTCTATGCCTTTTGATTGTTGAATTTAATCCATTTACATTCAAAGTCATTACTGATAGGTAAAGACTTACTAGTGCCATTCTCTTCATTGTTTTCTGGTTGTTTGATAGATCCTTTGTTCTTTTTTTTCTGTTTCTTTCTTCCTTTATGGTTGATGGCTTTCTGTAGTGACATGCTTTGGGTCTTTTCTTTTATCCTTTGTATATCTATTATAGGCTTTTGCTCTGTGGTAACCCTGAGGCTTCCATAAAACATCTGATACATGTATCTGGCTATTTAAAGCTGATAACAACTTAACTTTGAGCACATACACAAACTTCATTTTTACTCCTTCTCCTCTCATGTTTTATGTTTCAGATGTCATAATTTACATGAAAATAATTTGTATCTTTAACAAACTATTAGAGCTTTATTTTTTTTTAAATAATTGTTTTGCCTTTTATTCTTTATACGAGATAATTTGCCCATCCTGATTAAAGTATTAGCATGTTTTGGATTTGACAATATACTTATTTTTTAACAGTAAGTTTTATATTTTCGTATGTTTTCATATTACTAACTAGCATCCTCTTCCTTCAACTTAAATAACTACCTTTAGCATTTCTTATAAGGCAAATCTCATGGTGATAAACTCAGCTTTTATCTGAGAAAGTCTTTTGGGTCTCTTTGGATTTATCTTATTTGTTGTCCTTTGGGCTTTCTGGATCTAGATTTCTATTTTCTTTCCTAAGTTTGGGAAGTTTTCTGTCATTTCTTTGGATATGTTTTCTGTCCCTTTCTTTCTCTCTTCTTCTTCTTCTTCTGGTACCCCAATAATGTGTATGTTGTTACAACATATTACACATATGTTGATGATGTCCCATAAGTCTCTTATACCAGCCTCGTTCTTTCACATTCTTATTGTTTTTGCTCTTCAGGTTATGTGATTTTCAGTGATTTGTCTTCAAGTTCACTAATCCTTTCTTCTGTTTGGTCTAGTGTGCTATTGAACCCTTCTATGGCATTTTTCAGTTCAGTTATAATATTCCTAAGGTCTGTGGTTTCTGTTTGATACACGTTATGCATTCTCTTTATTAGAATTCTCAGTTTGTTCTTGCATTGCTCTCCTGACCTTGGTGAGCATCTTTATGAGCATTATTTTAGATTTCCGCCTGAGTAAATCACATGTCTTGACTCCATACATATCGGTTTCTGGAGATTTATCTTGTTCCTTTACTTGGAATAGATTGTCTTGTTTCTTCATTTTCCTTCAGTGTCTGTGTTGGTTTCTGTGTGTTAGATAAGACAGCTATATCTCCCAGTCTTGTCAGACTGGCCTTGTGTAGAAGAAGGATCTGAGCCATCCACCTAGTGTGAAATGTTAGGGATCCTCTCAAATCTCTCTATTTGTCCAGACTGCTATCTCTGTTTTTGGTAGCTCCCTAGAGTTTAGGATGTGCCGCTTCCTGTCAGTGCCCTGAGACAGATGAGGTAGGGGCTAGACTCTCTAGATGTAGCTGGAAAGGCCAGGGTGTTAGATGTGTGTTCCAGCTCCTTCCATCTTCACAGTGAAGCTAAGCATGGGTGATTATCTCTCACTCTCTCTGCCCTAAGCTTGAGAGAGAATCTGTGGCAAGTGCCTACACTCAGGTTCAGGCTGCACCCTCTGATTCTGGGGATATAGTTGTTGAAATTGAACCCACTGTATATCCACCTCTTTTTGCTGTGGTCTAGGGCCACTCAGGAAGGCAAAACTCCATTGACTCCCAGAGCTACATCATTAAGAGGACAGTCCCTTGGGTGGGAGCTCTAGTGTGGCACTTGGTATGTGGCCAAATTCCTTGCAGGAAGAATGGATAGACCTGGATTTACCACTGGATTGAGAAAGAGGAAAGACTTGTGAAGTGCCAACCTCTGGCTGCTGGAAAGCTATTGTTTGTTTTCCCTATTAGTTCCCTGATGCAAGTTTGTTAGATGCCAAGTCATTAAGTAGCCACTGGAAGTGTGTGCCCCTTCCAGAAAGAAAATGGGAGCTATACATTTCTGCCTATTTTCATGCTACTCCAAGGGGATGTAACCCCTGGAAGTGTTTGTGCACCCATTTAAAATCAGCTCTTTGTTCTGTAATCTAAGGAGACTTGCATACGCCTACTCCCTTCTGTTCCCAGAGCTAAGAGGTTTAGATGGAGTCCTTTTAGAGATAGCTGTAAAAGTTGGGACACTCAATGCATAGCAGAAACCTTGTCTCGGGAGAAACAGGGGATTGCAATTTTTTAAGCCCTTTCTCTGCACCACTCTCAGGGAATGAAGCCCTGGAAGTGCTTTCATGCCTGTACAAAACTGCTACTTTTTTTCTCCTGTGGTCTTTGGAGACATGCATATGCCAGTCCCCTCTGCTCCCAGAGCTAGGGTGTTGAGGATACAGCCCTTGGGTGGAAGTTGTAAAAGCTGGGAAACTTGATGTGTGGACAAACTCCTCCCAGCAGGGATTAATAAACCTGTAGTTATTGCTGGGGTGAGCCAGGAGACAAGGTTTGAGAAGTGACATCCTGCTTCTCAGGCTGCCAGTGGGTTAATGTTTGTTTGCCCCTTAGCTCCTCAGTGAAAGTTATGTCGAAGTCAGGCTGCCAAGTAGCTACTGGAAGAGTGTGTCATAAAGGCCTTCTGAGGAGAGCAGAGGATTTCAGTTTTTAAAGCCCATTTACGACACTGCTCTTGGGATGAAATGCCTGAAAGTTCATGTGCACCCATATAAAACCACTGATTTTTTCTGTGGTCTAAAGAGACTTGCATGTTTCTAACTCTATGTAGTCTCAGAGTCGATAAATTACGAGCCAACCCGTGAAGAACCTCAGAATTAGAATGGCGTATGTGAGGTCCAAGCCCTCCTGGGGAACCTTAGAATTAGGGTAGTATATGTGAGGTCCAAGCCCTCCTCTCCATAGGGAGAAGATGAGTACTGGAAATTTCTTTCTTGATGTTATGGCACAGTGTCAGAGCAGGATCCATGCCTGAGTGTGACTCAGCTTTTCATATCAGATCAATGTAGATGTTTACTCAGTGCCTGATAAGTAGAAGTCCCTCAACTCATCTCTGAGTTTCTCGCAGAGGGAATTGATCCATGAGTAGATATTTGGTGCATTTGGAAGTGAAGGGAGAGCCAGGAGCTTCCTATTCTGCCATGTTGCTAATTGTCTCCTTGGTCATCTTTTTAAACCATTTCTATGAAATTACAGCCTCCTCACTCCCTTACCCTGTATCTGGATGTTTCTGAAGATGATTGATCTTTGCAGTGAGAAGGTCCTGGGAATAGACTGAATCTCTCTCTCTCTGTCTCTGTCTTTCTCTGTCATTCATATACATACTCACATAGATACACATACACAGGTATACACACATGCACACACTGGGCACACCCACACACCCTACACCTGTACACGCACATACACACATGTTAACTGAAGGGGAACGCTGCCCAGCTTGGCTGCAGCCATAGTGCTACAAGGTGAAACCCACAGTCTAGTATTTGTCCGGTACACAGATCAACTCTGAGGGGGCTCTGAGGGACCAAGGTCTAGACTGCATTGTAAGGAAAATCTATCACCACTGCCTGGATTGAGCCCAGCACCACACCTGCATTTGAACAATAGCCTGTTATATCTGAAAGACTCAGGCTTTAAGGTGAGTCATTAAAAATGGAAAGAGCTATTGATTGGCTTTCCTCCTTGCTTTTGAAACTATTTTTGGATTCCCAAAGCTTCATCCTCATTATAGCCATCAGAAACAGAGAATGAGAATGAAAGTAACTTTGGTTTCTCACCTACGGGCATAGACCAAATATGTAATTTTCAGAGCATAGTTACAGGGGTTAGAGTCAGTGGGAGGCCTAGATGTCAGAAGCTAATAATAGGAACAAAAGTGATGATCATGATAATGAAGATGACTTCACTTATCAGTTGCCTCCTACGTGCCAGCCCATGCTGGCCACATTATATCTGTGCTCATTCCATTCCTGCAACAATAGGTTAAGCCATTTGTCCCTGAGCCACAGGGCAGAGCTGGAGAGAGAATTTAGGTATTTCTGATTCCAAAGGCGGGCTTCCTCCACTACATGTGAATGAAACTTTGACACCACACTTGCCATCAACGGGCTATTGGGACTAAGGCCAGCCCTCAAACCTCTGGTATCTTCCCTAAGCTGAGCCTCAGTTTCTTTATCAATATAGCAACCCTTGCCAGGCTTGCTGTGAAAGGAAAATGAATTATTAGGCAAGGGTGCTTTGGAAAAAAATAGAAAAGTGTGGATTGGTGGGTGGGGAAACATAAGATGAAAGAGAAATTAATCTCAATCCCTGGTAATTAGGTGGCATTTCATATTTTTCAAAGCCATTTCACCAATATCACCTTCTTAAGTCTACCCAGGAATCCTATGAGCTGCACAGGACAGGTGCTTTTGTTACCTCTGAGTTCTGCCATAAATTGTTTTGGCAGTTCAAGTCCCATCGCTGGGCCTCAGTTTCCTCATGTACAGAATAGCACAGCTGGACAAGAACCAGGAAGAATCAGGACAAAAATTGGAGAACTGCAAGTCAAACCAGGCTGGTGGAGGTCTGTCATTTAGCTTGCACATTGATTCTAACTTTTAAAAATGTAATTCAACAGCAGTGGAGGAAGGGGCTGTTGCTACTGCACTTTGCCACAGCCCAACTAAGACCCAGAGATACACCCTCCTAATCTAACAAAGATAGCTCACTAGTGACCAAGTTGAATTTGGATCCCTGACCCCTAGATCAGGGCTCCTTATTAAGACTATATTTCTCAGGGCCAAGAACAAGAAAAAAATGAAACCCCAATAAGCATAGCTTATACTTGAAGCCCATCAGAAAATACCTCTCTATATAAACATTACTGTAGTCATGATAATTTACAATAGAAATAACCAAGAATAAGATACAAATTCATATAACACAAAAATAATCTTTGGAATTGAAGTCACTTAGAAGAGTGACTTTTGTATCTGAGACACCCTGAAATTCCCGGTAACTCATCTGAGAGAGTCCATTAAAGATAAATTCACTCAGGCCAACTTTTGGAAGTTTTCCCCAATGTCTTCTATGAGAAGGCATCAGGATGAAAGAAATAAGTCAAAAATCTTGACTTGTTTCTTTCCTAACTTCAAAATGCTGAGTTTATAAAATAAGGTAACCAGTTTAAACATTATGGGTGTCTGTATATTGGTTGATTGATTAATTTATGTAAGTATTTTTTAGTTAGCATCAATTGTGGGCCAGGGACTATTCTTAGCACTGGGAGGTATAGCAGAAAATAAAATAGACAAAATACCTGTCTTCTTAGAATTTATATTCTAGTGGAGCTTGTAGTCTAATGTTATATTTAATATTTTCTTAATACTAAAAATAACCAGGAAAATTACAAAGTCTATTAGGAGATAAGCGCTTTGAGAAGACACACAGTAGCAGAGGGAATGGGAAGTAAGGGATGGGCTCTCTCAGTTTGCTACAGTTTGGCAGGAATGGCTACAGAAGAGGCGCCTTGCTGAGCACCACCAGGTTACAGGGCTCAGTCAGGGCTAATGGAGAGAGGCTACAGATTGATGGAAAGGTTCTAATTCCTTAACCCCTAAATAGGGCTAATAACAATATGTACCTCACAGGCACCTATGAGAATTAATTGAGATACGGCTACAAAACTTTTAACACAATACCTGTGGCACTTGTTAAAACTTAATGTGACATGAAGTAAGGGCACAGACACTTCCTTTCTGGGGTACTACTGGCTGGGGTGTGCCGGGTGGGCTTCTTTTTATTTTTCTTAAGGAAAAAAAGATAAAGGGTCCAAGCCAGGTGCCTGACAGGGGAGGTTAAAGTCACACCCTATCTCTTTTATTAACCTTGAACAATGTACTAATCAACTCTGCATCTCAGTTCCCTCATCCATAAAATGGGAAGAATCATAGTATCTACCTCACAGGGTTGTTGAGGGGTTGAAATGAGATCATGCATATGAATAGTTGAGCCCACACTCAAAACAATGTTTTTTGCTATCACCATCATTGTTATACTTTTCCAAGGTCTAGGTCATGCCTATAAAAAGGATACTGAAGGGCTGCTGAGCTGCTGGGTTCCCTGAAAAGAGGGGGGCATTAAGGGCAGAAGTGAAAAGGTCTCAATGCTACCTATCGTCTGACACAGTAGCTTGAAAATGCAAGTCCTTCTTCTGCTCATGGCTCTGTGTTACTTAGTGGGAAAGTCAAGGTTTTTACAGTGGTCTACAAGGTCCTACGTGATCTGGTATCAGATGACTGCTACTCGGCCTCATTTGTTCTGATCTGGACACAAGCATATTCTGGCCCCAGGGCCTTTGCACTTGCTATCCCCTCTGCTGGAATGTCTCTCTCTTCAATGTCAGCATGGACCCCTTCCTCACTTCCTCCAGGCCTTTCCTCAACAGCCATTAGAGAGGGAAGCTTTCTCTGATTGCCCTATTTAAAACAGTGATCCGTCATCCATCACTTTCTGCTTTAATTTTTTCCATCACAGTTATCACCATCTGTCATATTATACATTTACTTTTAGTCTGTCTTTCCCACTAGAATGGAAGCTACATTGCAGAATCTCTAGGTCTTAAAACAGTGCCTAACATGTTAGGTACACATTAAGTGTTTTCTGAATGGATAATTAACATATCCTTAATATATCCACATTTATAAGGTTTCCTCATAACAACACTGACCCTTCCTCTGTATCTTGGGGACTGCAAGATCTTTAGCTGTCTGAGGACGTGGAGACTCTAAGCTGTGCTGAGAAGCATAACACGTGCTATCTGCACAAGGGAGTTCAAACATTTGGATTCTAGCCAAATGATTTCTCCCCCCTGAGTCTCAGTTTATCCAACTATAAAATGGGTTCATATTGGGATACTGCACAGGTACCCCCAAGGGGGTACCGTGATACGTATGAGGGGGTAATGGAGTAGATTGTGTTCCAGGCCCTCTGCGACACCCCACCTGCCCAACAGAAGCTTCCCATTCATCATTTTATTACTGGAGGCTCTGGAAAGTTTCATTTGCAGGGAACAAAAAGGTTATCTGGTGCTTAAAAAAAAAAATCTGAAAGCCACTATTCTGAATGCTGCCTGCATGGGAATTCTGGGACTCACACAGCAGCTTCAAACAAAAACATGTTCCCTTTTTAAAGTCAAAAGGGGCCTTCTGAGACTGGCTGTGCCCTGCCCATCAGAGGAGGGGTGGCCCTGCCATGAATGCCCCCGACTCACCTGCGACATGTGCACCACCTCAAACCAGCGTAAGATCCCCGGCAGCTTGTACGCAGTCACGAAGGAGGTTCTCTCAATCCACATCGACTGTCCGTGGGCAGGGAGTGGCAAGGGCAGGAAAGCGACAAACACATTTATGAAACCTGGGTATCAGAGAAGCTTGGCAGAAACCCAGCCAGGTCCCCAGGCCTCCCATCTACCTGAAAGCAGAATAAATATTGCAAGGCCCAGAAACATGCTTTCACCTTACCCTTAAGAATTCTTTCCCAACGTAAAATTTAAGCTCTCCCTGGGCTTAGGCCAAGTAAATTTTAACAGGGTTTATTAGCAGACAGAATTTTTAGGTAATACTGAATGTGTCTGTTTGTTTTCTGGGGGAAGGGTTCCCAGTGTTTATTAGATTCTCAAAGAGGCAGTGGCTCCAAAAATATTAAGAATTACAGTCCCAGGCAAAGAGGTAAGAGAAATTTGGAGACACCTCCTTATTCCAGTCTCGTTTATATTCTAGCTGGACACACGCGGAGGAGACTAGCACTCACGGGGCAGTGATAACTAAATTGCTGTGGCTTCTTACTGGTGTTTGCTGGAAGGTTTGACTTTATCAACACCCCTTCTTAGCCTGAGGGTTTCTACCTGCCGGAAATGCCTGAATGCCCTGTGGTTGAAAAGAGTGCCTCTGACATGAGACCCGGGCTCTGTATTAAAGGGAAAAAAGCTCAATAATTAAGGAGACAAGTCCTAATGGAAGAGACCGGGGAATGGATGACATCATATCCATGGCGGTTAGCTTTATTTTCTCTGGCTTTGGATCAAGTTCCTTCCCATTCTGAGGCCAGCTGATGCATGCTCTGGTTCCTCCAGGTGGCCCTAGGGAATGATCAAGGGTAGGGAAGATACTCACGGCAAACTCATTCTCGGGGTCTACGGTCCCCCTGCGCACGGGTCGGGAGTAGTGGAATCTTTGCACGTAGTTGGATTTGTAGAAGCTGAAAGACAGGAAGAGGCTGAGGCTCCTGGTAGCCATGTCTGTCTGCTGACACCTGATCTGACCCTGCACTGTCCAAGGGGGCTCATTACAGTAAACTTCAGGCCTGGCAGAGTCCCTTGTGGTGGCATTTAAAATCAAGGTCTGTGTTCCGGGCTCCATAAGAGTGATTCTTGCACAGGCTTTCCTGGCAAGGCAATTTAGAAGGTAGACGGGCCTCATGCCCCTGTGAGAACATAGTACCCCTAGAGTATCCAGGCAATTGAATTCCAACATTGATGGAGCTAAGGTCTGAGCCTAATTTCCCAGTGGTGTCCTTAAAGGATTTCTTTAGGTGTCTCCGGCAGCCCTCCAAAATCAGTCTTCTTGAATCCTTGGTGAGATTCTAACATCAGGGCCAGCAGGACACTGTGCTAGCTGCATGGTTATTGTCCCCTGCGCATGGGTGCCTGACCAAGAAGGTGAGAAGGAGGGGGGAGGCTGAGACCCAAACTTGGCTCCACCTACTCTGCTGTGGCACTTTGTGAGGCTGCCGGGAGGGACTGCCTCTCTCTGAAGGGTCCTTCATCTTGCAAAGCACATCCTGTTTCTGACTGTCCCACCCAGAGGGGAGGATGTACTCTAAGACACTCAAGTGCCCCATTAGAACCTGGGCATGGAGTCGGGGGAATGAGCTGAATAGCTGGGAGGCATACAGCCTTGTGTCCCACAGGTGCCCCACCTCGTGGCCTCATCAGTGACCTTACAATCTGATCTAGAGAAGGTGGACATCAGCCTTCACGTCACTTCCTCTAGTGTTCCTTTATCAGAGCCTAAGCACACCATTGTCAATGTACAGCCTTCACAAATGCTGAGAAGATGTCCCTCTGGGAGCATGTGTGGAGCATGGCCAAGGCCCCCTGTCTCTATCCTGCCTGTCACTTGCCCAGCCACACTCTGGCTATGGACTCCCTGGGGCCACTCTGAGATCAACCTGAGCAACCAACAGGTTGACCACATCCAGTTGGGCAAATGCTCTATGCTTGCTAAGGATTTGCTGAGCCATAACCCTAGCCCTCCCATCCTTTCTGGCTTCAGCCTTGGCAGGGGCAGAGCCCAGCTACTTAGAGGGTGATTCTTTGCCTGAAGAGGAAAAGGGGGAACAAACTGGCTAAGACAGAGAAGGAACTAGAAGGACACTGGATCTGTTCTGCCACCAGCTCAGTTTGGTGGCCCCAGTGGGTTATCTTCCCCAGTCTTCTTCCCAGTGGACTACGAGTCTTACTTTATAATCTGGTCAGGCACTGGCTTATTCTTGAACCTGGGGTGTTCATCCAAGACAGGCTGGACAGTGAAGCACTGGATGTCTGGAATCCCTGTAGTTAAGGACTTATGTCTGTCAGCTGTAGGGATGGTTCTAAGTATAGCAGGTCCTAACAGACCTTCCAGGCCAGACTTTATGGGCCCACATTTTTACTGAGTGATCAACCTCGGGTTGCTGGCTGCCCAGGAGGCACTGATGACTAGTTAGTCACTAAGGTCCTTATCAGTGCTACCTGTCACCTTGCAACCTCATCCTAGGGCTCAGACCCTGCAAACAGAGTTGGCTAGTGGTGTTTAATCAGCATCACTGCTATATTATCATTAACAATAATGCATCGAATGAATGAATAGCTCTCAAATCAATTGCAGAGTACATCTCCCCATGATCTCATTTGATCTCCTCAATTCCACTGAGTTGCATTATTAACCTAAATTGTCCCCTTCAAGGTCAGAGAAGCCAGGCCACTTGTTGAAGGTCACACAGCTTGTCAGAACAGATCCAGGTTTGTATTGAACTTAACTCTAGCTCAGAATTCTTTTATTCTAGACTCGCTATTCAGAGGCGGCCCTCTGACCAGTAGTGTCGCATGACCTGTGAGTTTGTTAGAATTGAAGACTGTTTGGCCTATCTGAGGACGGACGGAGCCAGAATCTGCAACAGATCCTGGGGTGATAAATATGCATGCTAAAGTGTGAGAAGCACTGCTACAGAATATGCAAATCAAAGTCATTTTGCACTCTAACTCCCAAAATTTGAAAGCAACTGCCTGAGGCAGGATTGTAAGAAGCTGTGTTCAGATTCAGTGGAAAAGAGTCTCATGATGGATTAATAATGCCTGCAACAAGCAGAGATATTGGAGAGGCACTATGAGGGTCAGACTCTTGTCATGCCTTTTCTAGATCTGTCTTTAGTCCTTGTAAGCTGACAATATGGCAAACTGAATGAACAAAGTCAGTGGTCTCTGTTCCTATCCCTGACCCCCTCTTCTCTTTCCCTACCTTCCATTTCTTCTTTATCAACATCTCTTATTTGGGTATTCAAGGTCTTTCCTCCCTCTATTCTACCCAAGGACCACCGTGACTCCAAAAAATCTTCGCCTAGGCCTGACATGTCTGCCAACTAAGGAATCAATAACTCCTCTGGGTGGCATTCAAAGCTAGGCCAATGTGGCCTTCAACCATTTTTTCATCATCATCTGGATACCCAATGGATCCTATTCTCTTTGCTTGGAAGCTTTTCCCTCATCAGTATCCCTCTCTTGTGAACTCTTTGGACAGATGTCAAATACCACAGTCCGTGAAAACAAAATTCGCCCCCCAGTTAGGAGATGTTTTCCTTCCTTTGGTTTTCCACAGCCTTTGTCTGTGCTTCTCTACGGACGCACTCTCCAGCTCCTGTCGACTTCCTCCTTCCCCCGGCCCACCTCACACCCTCCATCCCCTGCCCAGATTGTGAACTTCTTCATGGCAGAGGCTATGGTTCTTTCATACATAAGATATGAACAAAACCTCGTTCCAAATTAAATTGAATTGCCTCTCTCTGATGAACTTACTCTATGCTAATATGTTAGGGGTTTCATTGATTTACTTCTGAACCCTATTTCTGCCTTAAATAGAAGATTTCTCTTCATAAGAGAGGACAATGTTTAACATGAATGAATAAATCTCAATGGAAGTATTTCTACGATCCTCAGGAAAAGCATTTTCTTTCTCAGCCATGTGGCCAACAGCTTGCTCTGGGAAGAAAATTACTCTGGATTAAGTCTAGGGCAGGAGTTGGCAAACCACGGCCCTACGGTTAAATCTGGCTCACTGCCTGTTTTTGTAAGGCCCAGAGGCTAAGAAGTTTTCTATGGAGAGAAAAAGAATTTTTTGTGAGATGTGAAAATGATAGAAAGTTCAAATTTTAGTGTCTATAAAGTTTTATTGGAACACAGCAATGCCCATGTATTTTTGGGTTATCAGTGGCTGCTCTCCTGCTACAACAGCAGAGTTGAGTAGTTGTGATAGAGACTACATAGGCCACAAAGACTGAAATATTGCCTATCTGATCCCTTTCAGAAAAGTTTGCAGACCCCTGTTTTAGAGAAGGTTCTAGGTCATGTTTACTGATCTTAGCCACTGGACTTGGTCCAAGAGGAGAATCCAAACCTGTCCTGGGGAAGCCCGTGACATGAATCCCCTGAAGTTGTGCTGGGAGGATGCCTGGTGAGGTTGTTATGCCACATGCTGAATGTATGCATGGAACTGGGGCCCCAGAGTTCCGGGCAACTGCTCACTTCCTGTAAAGATACTTTGGCTTTTAATTGTCATTCCCTACTTGAATACCTAAGTGAGGAAACATGAGATCTGTCACCCTCTCAGACTGCAGACTGCTTATCAGCTTTTTAACCAGTGAAGGCAAGAGAAGAGAACATTAAGAACTCAATATTTTGTCAAAAAGCAGGCCCGAGTTCAAATCCCAGCTCCATCACTTCCTAGTTGTGACCTTGTGCAAGCTGCTTAAATTCTGTGAGCCCCAATTTTCCTATTAGCAAAATGCAGAAAGCAGTAATACCTAACTTGTAGAAGTATTGGAGGGTGAAACAACAATGCATGTAAATTGCCTAGTACATCGTAAACAGTTCATAAAAAGAATGCTGTTCATCAATCTTTTTAAAAGCATGGTGTACTAGAACAGAGGTTTTGAGACAGACAGATCATGGGGATGAAGTACCCACTAACTAGCTTTGTAACCTTAGCCAAACCACTTTATATCTCTGCCCCACATATTTCTTCTCCATGAAATAGGTAAAATGAACACTTCCCTTATAGGATTTTAAGAGGTTCAAAGAAATAATGGATATGAAGCCCTCAGTTCCATGAAAAGGACGTTTAGCAAATATTAGCCCTCCCTCTTTTCTTTTGCACCTGCCTCCTGGCAGTAAACTAGGGAGATATTATGTCCCAGGAGCATGTACTCTCTTCCCAGCCTCATGTTAAATGGCCACAGAGCTGTTCAATCCCAGGATGTCCACTTAGAAAGACCTTAGAACTAATCCTGTGTCTCGCCTATAACCAAATTCATATTTGTAACCAGCCCAGCCCACCACCAGTTGTATTTCCTCCTGCAAATAACCATGGTAGAGCAGGCACCAAGGGCAGGCAAGCATAACAAAAAGGTTACAGATGACTATTTACCACCGGAGAGAAGGATATTTCGATTCAAGAATAGCAGACCACTCATGCAACCTGTCAACCCCATTTTAAAGGCTGTAACTTAATTTGCACTAACGGGTGCCATGACGGGAACTAGGCTGAGTTAATGTGCTTCCGGGCTCAACAGTTGTCCCTAGCCCTGTGTTTTTTTGCTCCCTGCCATATGAATCCTGTCCATTGCCCAGCAACGGCTGTTGGCCCACTGAACACCATGCTTGGCTGCACTGGTGCCCACTTACACTACGCTGCAGCATCATCCGATGTGACTTCTGTGTACTGCGTACTCCAGATGAGCTGGCTTATTCTCTGCCTCCTTCCTCCCTCTCTCAGTTTATCTCTTTTCTTCTTTCCTCTTTCTGTGTTGTTGTCTTTTTATTTCTATTAATCAACAAATATTTACCAGGAGTCACTTTGTACCAGGCATTCCAGCAAGTGTCTTCCCTCATGGAGCTGACATTCCAGCTCACGTCCACGTACATTTAAAAAGCAGCAGGGATAATGGCAAGTTGAGACAGGTTTTCCAAAGAAAACAGAGCTTTTTTTCTTTGGATACCAGGGTCATGAAGAGCTCAGAAAAGGCTACACTAGCCAATAGAAAGGTCCAGACAGGCCTCTTCCAGAAGGTGACGCCATGCTAGGATCTGATGGGTAAGAGAGAGCTAGTCATGTAAGGAGCTAAGGAAGGGCATCCCAAGCAGAGGGAATAGAGACTATGGATGCTCAGAGGTGAAAACAAGCTGGGCATAGTGCAAGAACAGAAACAAGACCACCACGGTCAGAGGGACGTGAGGAAGGGATGGGGGCGATGACGTTGGACAGGCAGGCAGAGGTCATATCATGGATGGCCTCGCAGGCCTTGCTTAGCAGTTTTGATGTTATTGTAATGGCAGTGTGGCATCATTTCTGTTCATGGAGCCTGCTCTGCTCTTTCCTGTCGAAGGCCTCTGCACACAAGCATCCTTCCTTCCGTCTGGGATATTCTCCCCACCTGCTGCTAAGCTTTCGTTATTTGTCACCTCAAACATCACCTTCCTCAAGGAAACCTTCTTTCCTTTCCCAGCCACAGTACTCAGCATGGTTTCCTCTAGGCACAGATTATATTTTTGTAAATAAATATGTAATAGAGCAATTAGTCTCTTAATGTCTCTTTTACTAGCTAAACTATAAGCTCCCTGAACGTAGGACCACTTTGCAAACAAAAATCTCCAGTCCCTTCTACCTTGCTTAGCATAGAGTCAGGGCTTAAGAGTATGCAATACAAGAATGAATGGGTGAGTGACTTAATCAACGCATGCAACATTTACAATGTAAAGAGATAGGTTTTTTGGATCTCATCTCAATTATTTACTGGGAGTCACTCTGTACCAGGCACCACGGGAGACAGGGACTTACTACAAGGAGTAAGGCAGAGCAGCGTCTTTCCTCACAGGGCTGACATTTTAGTCACATTCATGCACTTTAAAAAAGCACCAAAGACAATGGCAAATTGAGACGAATCTTCCAAAGCAAACAGAGCTTGAGATACCAGGGTCATGAAGAGCCCAGAAAAGGATCCAAAGAACATGGATCCAAAGAATGTGTTGCATGTTCCTGCAATATGACACCACTGCAATGATTCTGGCAGCAGCTCTGAGCTCTACGGTGGGTCTTTGTGGGCTGCAGCCCTGGCAGGGCTGCTCATGTGTGGCCCCTTGGCTAGGGCATTCTCCAAGGATACACTGGCCTGGAGCGTTCTTCACATCATCTCCAGGGGCAGAGGTGGTGTTCATCTTCTCCGCGTTGGGGAACTGGGTCATCAGCTGCATCTGGAAATCTTCTCTTCGCTCATACTCCTTCCCTCGGTAGATGAACACTTTGTTCTGCAGAGAAAGGATACTCATTAGAGATTCTGGGACCCAGGTGTGAAGGAAGAGGCCAAGCAAAGCTGAACCCAAAGCCGAGCGTGGGCTGTGGGCACCTCCAGTGCATCACCCTCCTCTTGGTTTCCCCACAAAGGAAGGAAGGGCTCAAATCACTGACCTAGCAGAGGCCATCACTGCTTTAAAGAGTCTGGGTCTAGAGGAAGGGAAGATCATGGATGCTGAGAACTTTCTTCTTTTTACCACCCTACAGACAGCTTCCAGAATAATTACTCACTCAGGTTTCACTATATCACAGCCTCTCTCTTACATACATGCCTACAACATTTCCTCCTTGCCTGTAGTGGGCCACGTGAGCTGGACCCATGGGCTGGAAGGGCTCAGCATTCATATTCATCATCACCTGGCTTCTGGCTCTGAGCCTGCGAAAACATACTCGTTACCCTTCCTGACCATGTTAGCCTCTTATAGACCGGTGGTTCTCAGCTAAGGGTGATTTTGTCCTGCAAGGGACATCAGCAGTATCTGGAAACATTTTTTGGTTGTCACAACTGGGGGTGGGGGATGCTACTAGAACCTGCAGGGTAGAGGCTAGGGATGCTGCTGACATCCTACGATGAACAGCGCAGCCCCACAAGGAAGAATCATCAGGCCCAAAATATCAATCGTGCTGAGGTTGAGAAACCCTGTTCTAGACATCTATGCCATCCATACTGCCTCAAACAGCCCCGAAGTTCTTCTGTTCAAACACACATCTGTCATTTATCTCTACATATCAGTGCTTCCAAACCTGCTGATCATCCAAGACGCCTAGGAGACTTTTACATATTCAGATTCCCAGGGCCCACTCCAGACCTGCTACAATGGAATCTATGGGAGTAGGACCCAGGAGTCTGCACTTTCAACAAGTTCCCCAGGGGACTCTGATATACAGCCATGTTTGGGAAGCCATCTCTACTTCATCCATGAAACCCGCACCCCTCTCTGCTGCTGGTGGCAATCACTCCTGTGGGCCCACTCTCACTTCCATGTTGAGTGTTGATTAGTAACTGTGAGTGACTTATCTCCTTGCCTAGACTAAATAAAGTGAGGTTGGAGACCAGATTTGTCATTTCTTTTCTATTTCCCTCACCCTGGAATTGAACCACAGACTCACAGACTGAAGGAAGCCTACTGGTGACCAAATCTGATTTGCCACAAGATGGGTAAATAAGCCACTACAGCAGCAGTTCAGAAACTGTGCTCCAGGGATGCCTGGGGTTCCCAAGACCCTCTCAGGAACCACAAGATCACACTGTTTTCACAATAACATGAAAGCTGTTATTTATCCTTTTTATTCTCATTCTCCCATGAGTGTATGATGGAGCCTTCCGAGGCTGCATGATGTGTGATCACAACAGATTGCAGAAGCAGAAGTGAGAATCTATATGTCTTAAGTCAGACATTAAAGAGATTTGCAGAAATATGAAGCAATTGCATGATTTTCACAGATTTTTTTTATTGGAAAATAGAGCTATTTTTCCTAAAAATTGCAGTTTATGTTAACATGCAATGGATTTATTATGGCTATTTTTATTTTTAAAATGTTATTTATTTTTTGAGACAGGGTCTCTCTTTGTCACCCAGGCTGGATGGTGTGCAGTGGCTCCATCATGACTCACTGTAGCCTCAATCTCCTGGGTTCAAGTGATCCTCCTGTCTCAGGCCCCCAAATAACTGGGATTACAGGTGCACATTACCACGCCCAGCTAATTTTTGTATTGTTTTGTAGAGAAAAGGCTTCACTATGTTGCCCAGGCTGGTCTCAAACTCCTGAGCTCAAGTCTCCACCTCAGCCTCCCAAAATACTGGGATTACAGGCATCAACCACTATTATTCCTGGCCCATTACTGTTATTTTCAAATAAATGAACACTTTTAAAAACATTTTCTTAGTTTTAATTTCTCACATGGTAGATGTAGATAGAGATTGTCTATATACACACCTGTTCTATGGAGTCTTGCTCTGTCACCCTGGCTGGAGTTCAGTAGCACAATCTCAGCTCACCGCAACCTCCGCCTCCTGAGCAGCTGGAATTACAGCCATGTGCCACCACGCCCAGCTATTTTTCTATTTTTAATAAAGATGGGGTTTCACAATGTTGGTCAGGCTGGTCTCAAACTCCTGACCTCATGATCTGCGTGCCTTGGCCTCCCAAAGTGCTGGGATTACAGGCTTGAGCCACCACGCCTGGCCGGGGTCCTTAATAATTTTTAAGGGAGAAAGAATGTTCTGAAATCAAAAGGTCAGAGAACAACTGCTCTACAGTAACTCCTGGCAGCAAACCTCTTGTCAGAAAACATCTTCCAGCCTCTCTTTGAACAGCTCATTCCTGCGATGGGGAACTCACTACCTCACGAGACAGCTATAGTTGCCGTGTAGTTACAGAAACATAGCGGATGAGAAATGCTGGTGATCATGTGTTAGGGATTGACTGGGGAGTCTCCTGGGGGTGGGGGCAGCGCTCAAACAGAGAAGAGCACTGCTCTGAGCACAAGCAAATCCTCAAAGCACAGAGGGATCACTGAGATGCCAAGGCCCTGGGGCCCTCGCCTGTTGTCCAAGTCATCCCCAAACTCACCCGCAGGAAGGAGGGAAATCCCTGGCCATAGTACCCAACAGCAAAGTAGTCTGGTTTAGGCCTGAGGATTTTCATGATGCTCTCATAGAATTTTGCCTGCTGGATCTAAAAGAAGAAAACAAGGCTTGCTGCAATACAGATGTGTATCAAAGGCACATTCAACTCAAAGAGGCCATAGTGAAGACATTATCATTACACCAGAACCAATGAGCTGTTTGCACATATTTGCATATCTGTGCTATGTCTAAAATCACAATAGTAATAGCTATATTTACAGTATACCAGGGACTGTGTTAATCACTCTACCTGCACTAGTGTGCTTACTTGAATCATCCTTGTAACAATCCCATGAGTATCTCCATTTTGCAGATAAAGAAATGGTATCTCCTAAAGCAGCCAGTAAGCATGGAGCTGAACACAGTCAGCTGCATCCAGGGTTCCCATTGTTGCATCTCTGCTCCCACCTCCATGCACACTTGGGCATGGATTTCTGAGGCTATAGGAACAAATAAAAGCCCCCAGATATAAATGTTTTTCTGTGTATGTATACCTAAGACATTTCATCTATTCTAAGAGGTGTGTGTTTTTCATATTTTAACATCTCTGGAAATAGTCTGAATCTTACTTTACACCTAATGTCATCTTAAAACTGCAGCTGGTCCTAAAGGAATCATGACATGGCACAATAAAAAGAATGGTGCATGTCATGATCGATTTGCATCTTCAATTTGATACAACCTGGAAGATGTATGTTGATCTAGACAAGTGCCTGTGTGATGTGGACTCTGTGCAGGTGTGTGCACATACATTAGTGTGTGCCTGAATGTATCCTGGGTGTGTGTGTGTGTGTGTCTGTCTGTCTGTCTACCTTGGGCATAGGGTTGGCAAACACCTATGTAGAAGTACATGGGGGACAGATATCAGGTGTCACTTGGTGCAAACACATGTGTGTTTGTTTGTGTAATATCTTACAAACAGTGAAAACAGTTAACAGCTCAGTTGTTTGTAACAAGATCACCATACCTTCCCCCCAGCAAAAGCTATCGATCCTCTCTTAACATTCTGGCTCTGTAAGTCACTGGCCTGGCCTCTCTAAATGGGCTAAGAGGGGTCCCTGGGGTCCTGCTGCTCAGGCAGCCAGAAAATATGTGGGAAGTGTGGGCAGGAGGGAAGCAGCCAAAAAGTTCTGCATTTCCCTGCAGAGTCCAACTCCCCGCCAAACCTAGGCTTCTGCAGTACGGGCAGGATGGGCTGGGCTGGCTTCCCTCACTCTCCACACTTCCCCCACCAAATCCTGAGCATCGAGATGCTAATGGGAGTAGCCAGATGGGGAGCATTTTAATGTGATTTATCTGTTAATCAGAAAGCACAAATTTGTGTTTTTATTTAATTGGTTTAGTGATTTGTGGAACTTTTACTGCAAATGTAGCGTTTATTGGGGCTGCAGCAGCAGTGGCAGTCACAGCCTCATGCAGGTACTGAATGCTCCCTCCGAGAAGCTGTCCCCAAAGCATTTCCCCAAAACATCTCTCCTTGGGAATATTCCCAACGGGAAGGGAGATGCTCAGTACAGCCTCGTTCAGGTCCTACTTCCATTCATTTTCTATTTCCCTAATACTACCTGGCCCTCATCCCCCTCTCCCCAGGATCTGGGGTCAGCTGAGGCCCTAAGCACCCACCCTGCAGGCCCTTCAGCCTTCCCCAGAGGATACCTTACCAGGTTCTGGCTGAGCAGCTCATAGTCAAAGATCTCCATCTCATACTGTTCCGCCAGCTCCTTGCACAGACTGATGGCCTCTTCCCACATCTACAGGAAGGTCAGAGGGACAAAGGTTAGGCAGCACCTCCAGGTTTGCAGGGCCTTTGCCGAGGAAGGGACCCAGGCTTAGCTGTGCTTCCTGGGACTCAGTGGAAACCTCGTTCTGACCGGGACCCATCCCCCATACAGAGGGGGGCCAGGGGGCTTCCCAGAGAGGACAACCTTCCTCTGGCCTCTCACACGAGTTTCTTGATAAATAATTGAGTAGGCACAGATGAGGCTAAACCGTTAATTTACGTGCTCTCTGATTCTTGACAACCACTCTGAGAGGTGACTGACAGCATCTTCACTGTCCAGGTGAGAGACACAGGCTCAGAGAGGCTCAGCAGCCCGCCCCAGGTCAGATGCCTCACTGGAAGCAGAATCAGGACACAAGCCCCCTTGTGTGTCTCCAGGGCCTTACTCTGCAGTCCCTGCCTCCCACATGTTCGTGTTTAATGAATGAAACCTTTGATTTTCTCAGCCTCCTCAGGGCGGTGTTGCCCCCTTTTCCAAGGAGAAATGGTTCACGGAGAAGTGAACAAGGCGGCCCAAGGTCAGAGTTTCTTGGGGCAAAGTTGGGGCCAGGCCCCAGTTTTCCTGATATTCAGTCCTGGGGTTCTTCTACTCTGCCAATCCCGTCTCTTTTAAATGGGCTTATTTGATGTATGGGAGTAAGGAGTCAGGTAGCATGGAGGTGGAAATGGGGTGGTGCTAGAATATTCAGAGGACAAGACTTTTTTTTTTTTTTAATAGTAGGTCTTCTCCATCTTAAGAGAAAAGATTGTAAACAAGCAAACCCTAGATATAGCGGACACTTCTCTGCTCTGTTTTAGACAACAGTCAATAGATCACCTCACTCTTTGAGACCGAAGGAGGTCAGGAACCTTTGCAGAGTCAGGGGGGTGCAGGGCGGACTGGAGGCTGGCAATCTCAAGGGATACCCATTACATTTCACCTTCAGTTTAAAATGGAAAATGCACCTAAATGGAGATGCTGGGGGAGGTAGGAGGAGGAGAGAGGGGAGGTTGCCAAAATGCAGTCAGTGCGAGCTGTGTAGCAAAAGTGCTCTCTCTGCATCCAAGCATAAAAATAAATAAAACCAAGTGCCAAGTGGAGAAGCCATGGCTGTAAACCCACGGACAGCTTAGCAAGCAGCATAAAAATGCTTTATGTGCTAGGAGGAGGAACCAAGTGTACAGGCCAGGCTGGGGTTTTCTCTTCATCCTGAGCCAGAAGGTTGGGGTAATCCCCCTGGGCTGGGCCAGGGGAGCGTTGGGCTCAAGTATAGGTCTTTGTCTACTTCTCACTGTAATATGAACAGGGAAAAGAAGTGCTCTCCCCATGAATTATGAGATCACTAAGAGATCAGGGAAGAGGTGCGGCAGGAAGTCAGGTACCTGGGATTTCCTCCCAGTTCCTCCTATGTGGCCACTGGGATCTCTGACAGTCACTGATTCCTCTGAGTCTTACACATTCATTATTGGGCACATGGTGGGTTCTGGGCATGATGTGGTGTACAGTAATGAAACAGATACAAAGATGGAAAAAACACAGACTCTACTCTGATGGAATATAAGTGGACAAAGCATATATAACAATGGGTGAAATCGTTTTGTTTTGAGGAATTTAGAGGAGTCCATCAAGTGATCGCAAGATAAACTTACGGAACAGAAAGCTAGTGTGTGTGCCTGGAGCAATGAGTCTCCCTGAGGAGGTGTGGGGAAGGAAAGCTGAGGGCATGCTGAGGAGTTTGGGCTTCCTTCTAGAAGCTTCCATTGCAGTGGCTTTCAGGGTAAGCTGTATCCATCTGCTCCCTCCTCTCTCCTCCCAAAGTACTTTGGCACCACCCTGTCCCCTTGCCCTTTTCCCATTATTGCATAATGCCAAAGGTCAATGCAAAAATATTACTATTGACATGTCTGTTTTGCCCACTAGACAGTAAGTTCTTGGGAGGTTGGGGATCATGCCTTTTTCCTCTCTGCTCATCACAGAGTGGGCTGAGCTGCATATCTTGCTGAGGACAAAGCTCAACATGTACTTTTGGGCTCTTACACTGCAACCTACCTAATCAGCTGATAACAAATAGTAAGCTCTGACCTGACACCCAGCAGGGCAGGAGGTTCAAGGGATGGCAGCGTCTCTGCCCTCAAGACGCTTATAATTGTAAATTATGAAAACAGTGCTCTCCAACTGCTTGAGCCTTGGGAATTTATAAGCCCTTCCACAGACATTATCTCATTTTATCTTTCCAGAGAAGGTGGAGGGATCTGACTAAGACAGACGCAATAAGCTGCAGTGACAGGACAGAGCCAAATTAGGTGCTAACTTATGTCCTGATGAACTGTAAGAGGTCTTGGAATGAAGAGGAGAGAGAGGGCTGCGGGTAAGCCAGAGGACTCAAGAAAGGCTTGAGAGAGGAAGGGGGGAGTAGGATAATGGTGGTGATTACTGATGTTTCACCAGCTATTACTAGGCACTAGGTCCTAGGCCAGGTGCTCTACATGCATTTTCTCACTCAATTTTCATAGTACACTAGAAAGAAGGTACTATTAGTATCTCGCTGTTATGGATGGGGAATTGGAGTCTCTTAGGTCAAGGGAAGGGTGGGTGGTAGAGGAGCAAGGATTGCAGCTGGGCCATCTGGCCCCAGAGCTTGTGCATGTGACCACTGAGCAATGTTTTCTATAGGGTGCATGGCAGTTTGGGGGCTGGTACTTCCTGAAGGTCCACTAGAAGCCGGAGCTGGGCAGCAGCTGGTCTGGCCAAACTCCTGACCAAACCCAACCAAGCATCCTTGCTGTTTGAAGATCAAGGATGACACTGCATGTTATTCATCCATTCAGTTTATTCGTTTATGAGTGCCCAGTGACTGGAACAGAGCTTAGGACACAGGCCTACATATTCACTGGGAACTATGTCCTATGTTCTGTGTTCTATCCTAGTCACTGGGCATTTAGCAGTGAACAAGACAAGTGTCTGCTCTCATGGCATTTTAAATTAGGGAGCCAGAGAATAAACAAGCAAAAAGAAAATGAACAAGATGACGTCTCATGGGAACAAGTGCTCTGAAGAAGCCATAAGGGTAACTTGGGGCAGGGGTATTGCTCGTTTGTCTAGTGGTGGTCAGGGAAGGCTTCCGTAGCATGTGACATCCAAATGAAGCCCAGCCTTCCAGTGAGCAGCTATGATGGAGGAATGCTTCCAGCTGGGAAAAGCAAGTGCAAAGCCCCTGAGTTTGAAAAGAGCTTGGCATAGAGCATGTGAACAAGAGAGACCCCAGCAGGCATGGAATGATAAGAGGGCACAGCTCATGTGGGGTCTTGTGGGCCATGGAAAGGATTGTGTAATTTGTTTTAAGTAGGTTGGGGGAGCAGTTGAGAAATTACAAGCAGAAGAATGACATAATCCAACCTATGTTTTATGATCATCCTATTTGCTATATGGAGGATGATCTGTTGGGGGTAGCGGAGGAAGCAGGAAAATTATTTAGGATCCATCACAGTGCCCAGGTGAGTGATGTCAGTGCCTTACATGGAGGTGGAAGTAATGGAGATAAAGAGGAGATGGAGAGAAGTGATCAGAGTTAGGATTTGGAGGGATACCTGACAGAGCTGAAGATGGACTGGATGTAGGGTATGGGAGAGAACCATCCTTCCAGTAGCCAGGGTCCCCACAGAGAGAAGGGGCAGGGACAGATTACCTTTCCTTTGTCAAAGTAGCCTATGATGGTCTCATAGAGTGTCTCCTTGAGCTGCCGGTGTGTCTGGGGATGCTGCAGGCCTGTCTGCATGACCTGCGATGCACACTGTTCATCTGACCACTGTGAAGAAAAGACATGGGAAGTCACACAGGGCTGAGAGACCGCCAAGAGCAGGTGTCTTCCCAGGATTAAAGGCAGAAACCACCCTCCCCACACCCTGTCCTTTCCATCTCTCCTTCTGTCTCAAACTCAGCTCATTTCTGGAAACTTGGGGTACCACTGGGGAGGCTACCCTTTTGAGGCATGAATAGGATATTTGGAGGTTGCCTTCCAGGCAGCACTAATGTCCCAAGTCCCCAAACAGTCAAATGAGAGAATATGAAATATTAAAACCACAGTGATTAGGAGTGAGATGAAGCCCTGCAAACACCCTCCCCTCTGCTAGCTGCCCCCCGCCCCAGGTCCTGGGTGCCAATGGTCAGTCAGAGAGACACTGGGCTGCCATTTCCACTTGTGAAGTCTCCTGATTTTTGTTGATTTGCACTTATCTTACTCCTTATTGGCTCTGTGCATGTGGTTTGTAGGGATTTACTCTGAACCCCTAAGAGACATGCTCCCAGCTCTCCCAAAGCCAAAGGAAATCATTCTGATTTTTTTCCCAGTTACAGCTAAGTTCTCGAAAGAAGGAATGCAACTCAGTGGGCATGCCAATGATTTACTGTTAATAGCAGTTTAGATATTATATAAAACTGCAAAACATATCTCGGAGGGGGTGTTGTTGTTGCTAAATGTAAAGATCACTCAACACCACATGTGACTGGGGAAGCAGTGCAAAAAGCACCCTGCTAGTTCAAGAGTTTGGACACAGGGTAAAACAAAATTTATTTCGATTATTATTCTTTTTTTCTTTTTTCACTCTTCGACTTGCTGTGAGGCCCTGTTAGGATCCCAGCATAAATACCCCTCCCCCAAAGTGACAGTACCTTGAGAAGCCAGGTGTGGAGAAGGAGCGTGTAGGCAGCCTCTGTGTAATTGTCACAGTCCAGGTGAAGATCGCGGAGTTTGTACAGGTACCTGTTTGAGGGAAAATATGCTGAACTACCAGGTGCAGTGACAAGGAGACACCCGGCAGGGACAAGCAGGAGCCCAGAGAACAACTGGGCACCTCTATGGGTTGCAAGAAATCTTCCTCCCTGGATAACCAGCCCTTTGTGTAGGTGATAATGACAGAACCTAGTGTGTGTTGGGTACTTAGTGCATGCCAGGTACTATGCTAAGTATTTTAAATTTCTTAGATTACTTAATCTTCATGGCAAACCTGTGAGATGAGTCTCAGGAATTACTATTTTCGAACAAGAGAATGATGGCCTGGACAAGTTAGGTGCCATCCCAGCTAATGTGCAACTTGATAAAGAATAGTCTGGCCAATGCAATATGACAAACAAGAGAAATAAAGGAAGGAGAGAGAGACAATTTATCAAGATTTCTGTGCTAATAAACAGAAGCATCAGGACATGATTCCTACCCTTAATCACTGTGTCATTACAAGAGTATGAATGAGCCACAGCAGCTGTAAGGGGTAGTTCCTACCCCTCTCTGCAGAGTCTCTGGGTATAAGTAAGTGCATTTTTTAGTAATAAAAGGAAGTAGAGGCTGGAGAATAGATATTCATATAGAGACCTTGAGCTGTCAGTAGGAGGAGTTAGGTATTTGACTGTAGTCACATTTTAACTTCCTGTTTCTTTGAAGAGTGAGATTCCAGTTATGAACCATGAGATGGCAACATAACTGAGGGGTACTGAGGATGGGAACAAGGAGAAAGAAGGGATGCTTTGGAAAATTCTTGATAACTGATCCATAATAGGTATTAAGGGCAGTGAATTAACTTCTCTGTACTTTATTTGCTCATCTGTAAAATGGCAAGACTCACAGAACCTATCTATAAAGTGATTGGGCATATAAAGGGCCAAGGAGACCGTGTGTGTCTTGCAAAAGGCTCAATATGCGACAGCTCACATTACCGCTATGAAACACAAGTATGCACTGAAAGTGATTAGCCTGTCGCCAGCACTGAGCAGCAACAGCTGTTATCCATTATCACTGTGAACTAGATTTCTCTATAAAACATTCTCTCCTGCCACCGTTGGAAACAGAATCCAGAGGCAATGAACCACTCCATTGGTGACCTGCATATCATTAGGAGGATTTATTTAAACCCAACTCTATGTAATGTGGTGAGGGGATATGCTGATTTTTTCCTGTAAGAGGAAAGGCAGGGAATGCCTGCCATGGTGCCAACATTCCACCCTGACCCATTGTCTCACACCAGGGAACACAGTGTTTCTCGGGCATCTGCACTCAATGAGTGTCTCAATGCTCAGGTTTATGTTCCTGTTGGGAAAAAGGTTTATTGCACAAAGCTCACCAAAGGAGAAGCTAATGTTCAGTGTTCCTGGACACATAAAACGGGCCAGTGGGTCAAACGTAGGCTTTCTGAAATCAGGGTAGGGACTGCCAAAGATTTTGAGGCGAGGAAAGGTCACCTAGTGGTGATTTGACAGCTGGTGTGCCAGGATGCCCTGGCAACCTTTTGTTCATTCACTTATTCATTCAGCAGAGCTGTACTGGGCATCCAGTCTGTACCAGGCCTTAGAGATAAACAGTGACAAAAGCAGGCATTGTTCTCACGGTTTGGGATTTAGAGTCTAGGAGAAGAGACAGACGTGAATCAAATCATCAGATACATAACCGCAAGAACACAGTGATGATGTGTATTGTGAAGGAGTGGGCTATGGTACTAAGAGAGCAGGGTTTATCCAGGTGGCGAGAAAAGGGGCTTCTAGAAAGGTTCCTATGGCATAACAGTTGATCTGAAGGGGAAGGGGATGAGTTGGGAGAGCTTCCCAGGCAGAAACATTTTTTCATTCATTCGTTCATTCATTCAACAAATGGATGTTTTATTATCATGTATTTTTATCAATTCATCCTTCCAACAACACTATTAAGATGAGAAAACTAAGATGTAGGTTAAAAGAGCCAGAGCCAGAAATAGGTAGAAGCAGATTTCAAGCTCAGTGATTTCTGCTTTCACAGACATAGCTTTTCCACTCTCCTCCCGCCTAACGTTCTGCTAATCAGAGTTAACCATGGATTCCATGTAGATAGTTTGAAATTTAGAAACACCTCTGTGTGCATACATGGCTTTATTCTGCCTTATCTCCTCCTGCCCATCCTTTATGCCTCAGACCCCTAGATGGCTGAGTCCAAAAAACTTGGGGAGAGCAGCCCAGGGAGAGCTTCCCTGCCATTTTCAACTCCTCCTTTGGCATTCTCTCCTCCTCTTTGTTAACTCAAGGGTCTGATGATCTGCTACAGAATGCAGAAGAAGATACCCTAATAAAAAAGAAGACATCCCTCAACCAAGGATACCAAACTCAAACACCTCCAGATGCCAGGTGCTTGAGCGAGGTGGACAGGGAGAAACAGAATAGGGAATAGAGATGGTGTCGTGACTGCAGTGCTCCAGCCCTGTCTAGGCTGGCTGCCACCACCCAGTTCAGCTAGCAATCATCAGAATAGGATGAGGGCCCAGTGTTGTCACACCATCTTAGTTTTCCCAGGAGAAAAAGGAAATCTTGATTTTTATGTAAAATATCTAGATTTTTAAATTTTGGCAGCCAATTAAAAATGTTTTTAAATATTCTGCCTGCCAAACAGAACAGATTTTCAGACTATACCCTGTTTGCAGTCTGGTTTAGACAAATATGGTTTTCCTGGATTACTGCGGGCCTCAAATCTCCAAAGCTTGTGGAGGTCTGGGATTTGCCATCTGTGTTTCTAAGATGAGAAGGAGAGAAACAAGGTTGGAGGAAGGAAACCATGTGGCGGGCATACTACCTATAGTACTTCATTTCATCCTCAAAACAGAAGGTAGGGAGGAAACACTCTCCAGGTAGGGAAACCTCAACTCAGAAAGACTGAGTAATTTAAGTAATTTACCCAGGATCACAGAAAAAATGAGGCAAGGACCTAGGTTCTGTACACCCCAAAGCTTTGCACTGCTACATTAACGTATGACTAACGATGTTACAAATATCCCAAACTCAGGACAACCTATAAAATTAGTTTTTCTCCAAATGATAGCTCCTATTTCTGGAGTAATGCTAAACTAGGTACCTAAATATATCTGTAGTAATAGCAGAGTGAGTGTAGACTTGAAATCTCTGCCCTTTGACAGAATGTGACAAAAGCCCCATAAACACCTTGCTCCTCAATCTTCTGGTTGACTCTGCCTCAAAGGTTGCAGCCTCATAAGGATGTGCATAAAGGTATATGTCTAAGAATTTTGTGGTTGTGCTCTTTATTGTGGAAAAAAGTTGGAAACAACCTAAATGTTCAATAGTCTAGAACTGGCTATATAAATGATGGTATATTCTGGAAAAAACTGTTATAATTTCATTTAAAATGATGTTGATACATATCTGTTGAAATAGAATTCTTGTCGATTTAGAAAAAGCAAAGAATAAATTATGAGTAATATAAAACCATTTTTGCAAAAAATATGCATGCATAGAATTCAATGTATATGTAAATATAAAAAGATCTGGAAATATAGATGACTATGGAAATTTATTTCATTTTTTTGTGTTGCTTATCTTTAATTTATGAGTTTATTTTCGTTTTGTAATAAGTATATATTTTTATTATAAGTAAAAGTAACAATCATAAAAAATTGCAGGAAAAAATAGGAGATTCTGAGAAAAATTGGCAAAGGAGTTCTTTGCTCTAGGCTAATGTCCCCCCCCCAAAAAAAACCCTTCATGATATATTCAAATAATGTCGTTTAAATGCCTACAAAGATGCAGACATCATGCATCTTAATATTTTTTCCCCTTCAAAACTGGGCTAGCCAATGGTCTTACTACATGCTTGGACTAGGGCTTCACAGCAATTTATCCAAGGTCACCCCTGCAACAGTGCAAATGCAGCTTAACAGCTCAAGCCACAAAGTATTTACTCTTAAGGAAAATATGATCTGTGAAAATAAGATCAATAGGACAGCGTGGATGGCCAAAAAATTTCACGTGGTTTTATGGGGCTGACTGCGGGAGAATGAAAGCAGTTGAATCTGGGGAAATTGATAGGAATCAGAACACAGAGGGCCTGAATGTCAAGAAGAGAAGTTTAAATTTTATCCTGAAGGCAGCAGGGAGCTGTTGATGGATACTGAGCAGGAAAGTTACACAGCAGGTCTGGATTTTAGAAAACACAAATCTTACCTTATGTACATTTCCTCCCTGTTGTTATCTTTGTAGAAATTCTAGGTAGAGGAGGAAAAACAATGATGAGTATTGTTCTTTGTAATGTCACAGAAGTCAAGGGTTTAGTGATGAAGATGACAGGAACAGTATTGTTTACTATCTGGGTACCCTGAGATAGGAACAGGAAATTTAGTTTCCTAGATGCACCAAAGATGCATCAAACAGCCTAATTGGAAGATTTTGCTTTGAAAGTCACTTTTCTGATGCTTAGACTACAAAGAATCAGAGGACTTGATGTGCCTCAGCCATTGCATATCAGGAGGTGCAGTTCAGTTTTTTGCTGCATTCAGAGGTTGGCTACCAAGACTGGTGTAGTCTACTTTGACCAAGCCCACTTTGAAAGGCAGCCCAGCTTGATGTTTCAACACTTAGGCCTTGTGCTGGAAAGAACCTGAGTTGGAAAGTGAGCGATAGCACCTCAGTAATAGTAAGAGATCAGAGTTCCTGACAGTGCAGAACTCTCAGAAGTTACGACGGGACTCTGCAGCCAACACATTTAAACTTGGCAATACACAGGAATCTGGGTCCCTATTCCAGCTCAGGTGTCATTTAGACTAGTAGTTGCCCTGGACTTCACCACCAGAGATCCTAATCCTGTGGCATTTTTAAAACAAGTCCTTACAGATTCTGAGCCAGGTGGTCCTGGTCCAGTCCATGAGACATACCAGATGCATATCCTAGTTTAATCCAGCACACCCATGTGCACCTGAGGCTCAGAAAGACATATGCCAGAGCACACAGCCAATGGGTAGCAAATCATACTGGGCATCAGCTGTCCTGATGTCACCTCCCTCCCCACCCTCCTCCTTGACACCATATTTAAGTAGCACATCAACAATTAGTGCTGTCTACTGCTTGGAGAACTCTCTGTCTCAAGCATTCTCCCTGGTCATAGCTGGCTGTTAAAGGTCATTTTCCTCAATCAACTCTGTCTCTCCTTAGAGAGAGGCTGCTCAGCTCCTGGAAAGCCCCTCTTCATTATCTTTACGTAAATTGGGCCTGGTGGAGTTATTAGCAATGGATTCCTTTCTGCTGTCATTAGGATTTTCAAACTCTCCTTGGCATTCTGGAAAATCAATGGCAATATCTAGGCTTTTAAAATAAAGTCCACTTAGGGTAAAGGACGCCACACAACAGAGCTATGGGGACAGGGTTTGTATGTCGGGAGCCTTGGGAATGGTAGGGAGGTTGATGTGACAGATGCCACATGGCCTTTTGGTCAACTTCATTCTTTTAAACCATTTTCAGGTGGGATGACATGGTAAGTATGACGTGTTATGGCTGCTTACCTACCTGTCTCCTGATTGAATCACAGAGCATGTGAGAGAGGCTGTTTGGCAGCCAGCCCATGGGAGCTCATGGAATGAAGGGGTTAAGAGCTTGGGTCTAGGATTAGCTTCTCTGGTTAAGCTGGTTCATAGTGACAGCAATTCTATTTATTAGTGTGACTCCATTTTATAAGAAGAAGGAAACTAACATACTGAGCATTTAACCATAGGCCAGGACAACACAACCTATTGAAATTGGAACCATTATTTTCTCCATGTAATAGATAAGCTAACTAAGACTTCAGAGCATTTTCTTAGCTTGTCCATCATATTAATTATCGGACACAGGATAAAAACCTAGAGGCTGTAAGACTCCAAGGCTCACACTCTCAGCCAGTCTAAACTGCCATCTTCTTTCTATGTGATGTGTTGAGTGCTAAAGGGAATATGTATTAATCCCATGTTATAAATAAGGAAAATGAGGCATAGAAAGGTGAAGTGATGGCCTCAAGACACAGAGCTAGGAGATAGCACAGCAGTTGTTCCATTCCACATTTGTCTGCTTTCCAAAGCTCTTAAGCACTTCTTCCCTATGAAGAACAATCATAAGACCCAAAGCCAAGCCCACCCCCATCACCGGGTTCTGGCCTGACTTGGACCTGCCAGCCCCACGCACCAGCAGGTTCACAGTGCAGCTCATGCGGTTGTCTTTGCTCTCATCCGTCATCACACCCCGGTAATCCAGCAGCTTCTCCAGGAGGCCTTTGACCAGGTTCACGAAGTTCTCCACTGACTTGGCAATGGACGGGTGCTCTGCTGCACACTCCATCAGGCTGTGGCAGAGACCAGAGGGCAGTGAGCTCACGGCTGGGGAGAAAGACCATGCTGGGGCCAGTGGGTGGTGGGATGGAGCACATGCAAAATCAGTCAGTTAACCCATGTTCCCCTGACTGCTCCTTTTGTTCATTTATTCATGGATATAGCCATATAGTGCAACAAGTGTTTTTTTTTTTTCCTAACATCAGAATGGAAAAAAAATAAAATAGTTTCCAATATAGGTGATGATGGTGGGGGAGATGGTCACTTTCACCTACCCCTGCTGAGAATAAATCAACAAAACTTTTTGGGAAGCAATTTTCATAGTATCTGTCAAAATTTTAAATGCACATATCCTCTGTCCCACAACTCTACTTTGGGGAATCTGTTCTACAGAAATATTCCCAGAAGTATGCAAAGATATATTTATAATACTCACAAATTATGTCTAATAGTGAAATAGATGGAACTATCTTAAATGTTCATCAATTGGGAAATGCCTAAATAAATTACAGTATATTCACCAAACTAAATTCTATGAAGACATTAAAAATATTAGAGAGTTTAAATATGTTTTGGCATGAAAAGCTCTATAAGACATAGAGAAAAGTAAGTCTCAGAACAATATTTGTTTTTATTTAACCAACTGACATAGAGCTTAGCATGGCCCAGCTGTTCTTCTGAACCACATGCAAATGGTAACTCATTTAACCGCCTGTCACAGTTTTATGAGATGGGACTTTTGTACATAGGGAAACTAAGGCATGGAGAGATCCACTAACTTGTCCAAGGTCACATGGTTGGGAATATCAAACAGTCTGGCTCCAGCATCCATGTCTCTAACACCAAACACTGCATATGTGCACAAGTACACATGGGAATCATGTGTCTCTGCATGCTTATAAAATGCCATGTACAGCCAGCAAGGACAGACATCAAATTCATAGTGATGGTTGTTTCCAACAAGGCTTTAGGTGGAAAAAGAGGGGAAAAAAAGCCTCAATTTTTCTATTTAACTATGTGTAAATTATTTTTTTAAATTATAAAATTTATTGTATTAGTATTCTAAATTTTAAAAACAAAAATAAAAACGCAACATCATTAAGCATCTGTTAGTTGCTAGGCATTGTGTGGTGGGGAGAAAGATATCAGTATAAAAAAAGAACCACACCTACTGTCTGTCTGGCAGCCCACAGGCTAGGTGGGGAGAAACAGATGGGTCAAAATTTTGTTTGATGACTGTTTCTTAATTACTTATTCTGTGCCAGACACTGTACTAATCACTTTTCTTAAGAAATCCTCACAGTAATTCTGAAAAGTGAGAATTACTCCCCCCATTTTACAGGTGAAGAAATGAAGGCTGAGAAAGATTAAAGGACCTTCCCAATATCACTCTAAGTTTCAATGGTGACATTAAGAATCAAGCCAATCATTGTTAAATTTAGGGGAGATATTCTTCCCACAGAGAAACCCCACAGCATGTTCTCACGCATCTCAAGTAGGCAAGCATTATGCAGGCCACATGATTTGTATCTGTCTCCTCTCCCCATGGACTTGGAACTCCCCAGGGGCCCTTAGGAGTATAAAGGTAAGAAAAGCAAGGACTTCAGAGGGTCATTTCCTCCAAGAAGCCAAGCCAAGCTGCAAGAAGGTGACGTCTCAAACTGTGGCTGTGATGAGACAAATCCATCTTCACTCTGGGAGAAGCACTGTTCCCTGGCTCTCAATGGGAGATGCATATGGCCCTGTGATTTAGACCTGTCTGGCTCAGCCACAGCTGTGCATGCCTCCTTCTGGGGCAGTCACTTCTAGCCCTGTGTGCCACCCTAATGACAATGCAACAAAGTTTCTTCCCAGTGTTTGGCGTGTGATTTTTTCAAAGCCTTCATGAGCAGGAGACATCTCAGGGTCTGAGCTTGGCCAGATCTGAAGTTCTCAGCCCTGGTCACATGATAGAATCACCAGGGGAGCATTCACAAAGCCCAATGCCCAACCTAGGTCAATAACTTTGGAGTCTTTGTCGATGAGCCCCAGGCAGCAGTACTTTATTTTTTATGTTCTCTAGGAGATGCCAACATGCAACTAACATTAAGAACAACTGGTTTTGTCCAGGGGTTTGCAAGCTTCCATGTGCATGGGAATCACTGGGGCATTGTGTTAATAACAGATTCTGATTCATCACATCTGGGCTGGTTCCTGAGCAGCTGCCTTACTAACAAGCTCCCAGGCGGTGCCAATGCTACTGGTCCATGGACCACACTTTGAGAAACCAGGGTTTTGAAGAAAAAGGTCTTGGCTTTCTTTCTTTTTCTATTTTTTATGCATGAAGCAAGAAAGGTGCTCCTACCATCTAGGATTGATGACATGGATGGGAAAATTGGCTAGAAAGGACCCATTTACCCACTATCCAACCTTCCACTCAACATGTAGCATTCTAGAAACTAGGGATTCAGAGTTCCAGGAGATCACAGTCTAGCAAGTAAAACACAGATGAAAATTAACCATAATATATAATGATATTACCACTTATTGAGTACTTCCTCTGTTCCAGACTGCATGCTAAGCCTGTTTGTTTACCTTATAATCCCACAACAGAGTATAAGTGACAATAAAAAAGCTTTGGGGATTATGAGAAGATGTAGCTAATTCCTCACACAGTGGAATGAGGGGTGGTGGACACTTGCCACACTGCTTCTGCTCCTGTCCTGGGATGACTAGAGGGAGCTCCCTCCTCCCTGCAATTGATTTGCACCTGTACTGGAGGCTTTTAGAGGGAGGAGCCCACACTCCCAGTCTCTGTCAGTGCTGATGAAACTGGACTTTCTTTCATTCCTTGAAATGAAATGAAATGACCTGTGACAGGGCCTCTTCCAGGTATTGAAAGGGTTTGGGTAGGTTAAAGGCCCAAGAACATACATCTATCTCCTTCAGCCTTCCGGTTGCCTCACCACTTGTAGCACTATTCCCAGGAATAAAATACAGAAAGGCAGAGGTGTGTCTTAGGACTCCATTCAAGGTGAGACTCATACTTTCAGATACACGTGGATCAATGTGGGCTCCAAGGAGAGCACTGAGGGTAAGGAGAACAGGAGTGCTGTGTAAGCTTATACAGCTCGTACACTGCGCAGAGCACATGAGGACTGAAATTCAGCCCCACTCCATGTCCTAAGCCTTGTGTTCTTATGCAAGGCTGCAGTTGCCACAGAGTGAGTAGCTCTGTTCTATTCACCAAGGCACCATCCAACTACCAAGCCATGTGCCCACGGGACTGTACCTGCCCAGTGGAGGCCCTGTGTATCAGTGGAGTTGAATGAGGGGCTGGGAGGAAAGGCTGGAGGAACTGAGATGACTAGCCTGGGGGAGAAAAGATGGGTTGTCTCATGGCTTCAAATAATTATCCTGCTATCCACCTGTAAGTAATACAAGTTGACTGTCCCTTATTTAAAAATGTGAAACCCAAACCTTCTGAGAACTAACATGACACTCAAAGGAAATGCTCACTGGAGCTTTATGGGTTTTGGGTTTTCAGATTAGGGACACTTTACTTTTAAGTATAATTATTTCAAAATCTGGGGAAAAAAATTCAAATCCAAAACACTTCTGGTCCCAAGCATTTCAGAAAAGGGATAATCAATCTGTATTACTAATAATTAATATTGATAGACTATCTATTCAGTATCAGAAAGTGTGCTGAGCACGTAACATGATTTTTCTTATTTAATCCCAAAGAAAACTCTAAGGGCTGGATAATATTTTTATCCCCCATTTTCAGATAAGAAAACTGAGGCACAGAGAGGTGAAAGGAAGGAGCAGGCTCAGGGGCCCCATGGATGTTCTGGTGGGGTCCTGGCTGCCTGTGTCAGGCTTGATTCCTTTTGTGTAAAAATCATTCACACCTCTACCTCAGGAGAAAAATAATGAGCTATCTTTAATTTCCGTGACCTCTAAGGACTTCTTTTATGAATCATCACTCAAGAAGGATTTGAAAACCTTGCTGATCATCTAAGACTGCTGCAGAGCCCCATCCACTTATAAAAATGGAAATTGCCAGCACTATACACGGCTTCACTTCTGGTCAATATTTAGATTTTCTTGTTTAGAACTTTAAGATAAACACTGACTCAGCCAGAACATTGTTTATTCCCCCTGGAAACATCAGTCTCCAGATCCACCTGAGGGGCAGACGGTGGGTTTCTCCTCCCGGCAAAATGGCATTTACATTCTAGGTGTTTAGTGAGGGCTATCCATGGTGACAGGAAGGGGACAGGGGCACTGCCTGGGGCACCATCCTGCCCTCTGGGCTCTGCCTGCTTGGGCAGGGTCGGGAGGCTCATTGTGGGGGTCAGAGCAAGGCCTTCAGTTTGCTTTTGTTTTGAAATTAAAATATTCGAAAAGGATTGGAGAAAGAATCTAAACCAGAGTGATCTCAGAGAATCGTACAAATCAGAGAATGTACAGTTAGTGAGAATTGGGGATGTCTGGGCCACGTTCCTAAGCCTTAGGAGAAGGCCTTGCAGAAGAAGGGGGCAATTACCAAGCTGTCAAAGGCAGAAACTGGGAGCAAGGCCTGGAGATGGAAGCATATTTATGAAGTATTTACCTGCTGTGTGCCAGAGTCTTTATAATTATTCAGTTCTCAGGATAACCACAGGAACTTATTATTCCTATTTCAGAAATGGGGATACCGAGGCCAGACATGTGTGATTCATGTGAAGTCTTGCAGCTGCTAAGTGGTAAAGCCAGGACGAAAACCCAATGTCTTTCTTCAAAGATATACAAGCGGCTGATAAGCACATGGAAAGATGCACAGCCCTGTGAGCGTACTGAAAGTCAATGAATTCTACACATCACGGAAATGCAATTTGAAACCACAGTGAGATATCATTGCACACCTGCTGGGGTGGCTGTAATCAATAAGACAGATATTAACAAGCGTTAACAAGAATGTAGAGAAATTGGAACCCTTATGCATTGCTGGTAGAGATATACATGGAACTGTCAGTTTGGAAAATAGTCTGGTTGCTCCTCAAAAGCTCAAATATAAGTACCATATGATCCAGCAATTCCATTGCTAGATATATACTCAAGAGAAGTGTAAATGTATGTCCACATAAAAACTTGTACATGTATGCTCACGGCAGAATCAATACTAATTGTCAAAAAGTGGAAACAGCCTAAATGCACATCAACTGAGAGATTAATAAACAAAATGGGGTACATCCGTATGGTAGAGTATTTGGCAATTAAGAGATATTAAATATGAAACATGCTACAACATGGATGAACTCTGAAAATATTATAGGCAAGACAGAATGAAGAGTAATGGTGGCCTAGGGCTAGGGAAGATGGGGGATTGTTTGTGTGTGTGGGGTGTGTGTGTGTGTGTGTGTGTGTGTGCGTGTTGGCAGAGCAGTGGCTAAGGGGTGCACGGTTTCCTTTTAGGAGTAATGAAAATGTTGTAAAATTGATTGTGGTGATGGTTAGTAACAGAGCTCTGTGCATATACTCAGAGACAATGAATTGTACCCTTTGGGTAAATTGTATGGCATGTGAATTATATCTTGAGAAAGCTGTTAAACAATGTCCTGACTCCAAGTCCGTGGTCCTGGGCATTGTTCTCTGTCCACTGTTTACTGCCTGCCCTGGCCTGGGAGCTGGAGTCCGGCACAGCCAGGCTCAGGATGCGGCTTGTCCACTCCACTATCTTGTCCTAGTTTCCTTGAACGATGTGCTGACTTCCCTCAGCCTCAGAGCCCACCTCTGTGAAATGGGCATCAAAAGGAGTAAGTGTGATTACAGGAGGTATTACAAAGCCCATTGCACAATATCATGCTAAGTTATTATGTGCATTTAATAAACGTAGTTCATGACCAACATCTGTCACAAATTTAAGAAAAGAAGGGAAAAATAGCAACCATTATTCTACAGTTAAGATGTAACGAAAGTAGACATTTTGGTGGATTATTTCCCTCTTTCCAATACAGCTAAGATTCTTTTCATCTGGCCCATTCTGTCACTTCCAAAAAACTGGACACTGCAGAGAGAAATGTGAGGTTTCTTCCAAAAATGCAGTTTTACCCACACCCATGAGCCTCTAGATCGATCTCCAGGAGAGGACAGAGTCTCTTGGAGCCCCCTGGAGTTCTGAGCCCCCCCACCCCACCCGACCTTCACAGGCTGTTCCTGTACAGGAAGCACTGGACTTACATTGACTCCAGCAGCTGCATGTACTGCTCATCGCCTCGGCCCCCTTCCACCTCGTGGTCCAGCTTCAGGATGATTTCGTTTTCAAACTGAAGATGCAGGAGACAAAAATCAACAATAACGTTAGATGGCTGAAGACTGAAATTAGTTAATTCATGATTTCAACCAAAGCTTTAGGGAGCCCTCATTATCTCCCAGGTTGAGTGTTGGGATCTGGGTATGCAAAATGGAACAGAATACTATGTCTGCCTTTTTGGAATGCCCAGAGAGTGGAGGGGAGCAATGGCTGATAAGTGCTGGAGAAAGAGAGACAGAAAGAGAGAGAGAGAGAGACGGAGAGAGAGCAGGAGAGGGAGGAAGGGAGGAGAGTCAGGAAAGACTTCTCACAGTCCATGTTATTTGAGCTTGTTTTCAAAGGTTAAAGAGAGATTTTGCAGAAAGAGGAAAAGGGAAAGGACATCCCAAGAAGACAGCACCACATGTGCAAAGGCATGGAAGTGCATGAGGGAGCTCAGATTCTTCAGAGAATGCCATGTTTCCTGGACAGCTATTGTTTTTGCCTGCTTGGCATTCCTTCATTTCTTTCTCCATATTTTGGTGATCACATCAGTCCTAACCGCAGTCCTTGGGGCTCTGGTGGGCTAAGCTTCCCTCCCTAGTTCCAGGTGTGGAGACCCAACACAGGCCTAGCTCCTACTCAATATATTTCATTGCCAAGGTCCCAGGATTAATAAAGGTCCGAACTGAGACAGTGAGACTCTAAATCTGAAGCTTTATTGGAACTCTTAGCAAAATGAGTCTTTTGGCTCAACCTGAAGGTGGAAGGTCATAAGCCTGAGGCTGCTGCTGACCATAGTGAAAGAGGCTGTGTGAGAATGAAACCAATACAAAGGCAAGCAGCAAGGGGAAGACACAGACAGACAGAGAACTGACGCCATTTGTGAGCCTCTGCGTTCAGCCACACCTGACTTATCTATCAGCCAGTTTGAACCGGAGTTTTGTTACCTGCAAACAAAAAAATGCTGAAAAATACTCATAAGACATGGAGCAAATCAGGTCTCAGAGAGTTAAGACTGGAGTCAATGGTAATGATCAGAGATCAGATCAGGTAAGTGATCAGAAAGCAAGTCTCCATCTACAGCTCCACCAAATCTTGTTGCGTGGAAGCCACAGAAAGTTTTGTCTCCCTGCTTTCCATGTTAAGAAGCATTTCACCCATTGGAGTGCATGGCTTATTCAATACATTTTTTTGAAGTCACACTGTGTCTTTTTAACATGATTTTGATGCAAAATGGTCTGTATTGTTTTAGTATTATACCCTGAAGAGTCCACCCAAATTCACGCTTCCCTCATTTTACCATTAAAAAAGAAACTGGCACCTGGAGAGGGAAAGGCGGTCTTGGCAAAAGCCACTGAGTCCAAAAGGGGAAATGGGGAGTCCTGGCTTCTAACTCGACCTCTTTACACTCAGTCTTCATAATACTTCATGAAGTCTGGAGGTCACTGATCACCTCTGACAGTGGATGAAAAGCAGCCAGCCCTTGCTTGGTACAACCCTCGGTGTCAGTTTATTACAGATGAAGAAGTAAAGGCTCAGAGAGTTTAAGTGTCCTGTCTAAGGTTTCAGATGAATGGCAGAGACCTTTGGCAGGCTCTTTCCTGTGCATAAAGGATAGAGCCCCATGGAGTTGGAATCTTTAGGTGATGAAAAGGCAGGGACCAGATTCGTTCTTTCCTCTGGTTCACACATCATCTGTGATGCCATTGTCCCCTCACTTTTGTGCACGAAGGGTCAAAGGTGTGGACCAAAAGTTTGTGCTGATACAGCACAAACGCCAAGGAATTTCTCATGAGTTGCCACAGTTGGGGAAGACTTATTGAAGGAGATATACTGGGCCTGGAAAGATGGGTTAAACTGATAAATGTGAAAAGGAAGGTATTCCAGATGGGGGAAATGGTGTGAGCCAAGGTGCTGAGGTGGGAATGTGGAGAAAAATGAGGACAATAGTTCACTTTGAGCAGAGAGAGATGGATGTATGGACAAATGAAAGGGAGAGATGATAGGAAGAAGGAAGGGAGGGAGGAGGGAGGGAGGGAGGGTGGAAAGGAGGGAAGAGAGGCAGGGAGGGTGGGGGGGTGGGAAGGAGGGAGGAGAGGCAGGGAGGAGAGGGAGGGAAATAAATAACAGACACCTAGATGAAGCCAGTGTGGTAAGGGTCTAGACTGGCAGGCTGCAAATGAGTCATGCCCCTTCTATGGTATATCCTGTCAAGCATTATGTCTGTGTTGAGTATTATCCAATGTCAACGGTTGGGGACTATCATGCTTAGAGATGTCTTCTCTGCCAAGCCTAGAGCAGGAAGAAATATAGCCAAGGGACTACACAATGAGTCTGCCGTGAAGTTGTCTGGCTTTAAATCCCTCCCCACTTCCCTCTGCCGTCTTGGGAAAGCTGGTAGGTCTTTCTAATCCTCAGTGTCAGGATTTAGATCAGGGGCTGGTAAACATTTTCTGTAAAGGGCCAGAAGGTAAATAATTTAGGCTTTGCAGGCCAGAGTGTCTTTGTGACAACTACTCAACTCTGCTGCTGTAGCATAAAAACAGCCCTAGACAACACATACACACATTGGCATGGCTGTATTCCAATAAAACTTTATTTACCAAAGCAGATGGAAGGAAGGGTTTGGCCTGTGGGCCAGAGTTTGTCTACCCCTTATCAATATAACGGGCATAGCAGTAGTACCTACACCGTGGAGTAGTTAGAGGGTGCACAGATTTTATACATAAAGCACCAGCAAAGTGCCTAACATGAAGTGTACACTGTGCTTGATCGACTTGTTATCACCACTGATGTGATTGTTATTCCTGCCGAATGTTACTGGAAAACATCACAGGGGGAGAAAACCAGCCTTTTTTCTTGTCTGAGTGGTTCACTGGGAAATGCTGGCATGATTCCCCCTGGTGAGCTGAACTTTTCTCTGGAGCAGAGACATCGTTGAGGTAAATAAGCACTTGTCTCAGGGTCACAAAAGAGCCTGCCAGGAGGGAAATTACAGGGTGCCAGGGAGCGTGCAGAGACCAATGCCACCACACCACTGTGCCCGAACCCTTGGGGTGAGCTAGAGGGGTAAGGTCTCAGTAAGACACATCCCAGGGTCAGTGCTGTGCTTGGAAATGGCTATGATCACAATCCTTGGCATTGAATAGACTTGGTTTGAGTCTTGCTTTGACTGTTTTCCCAGTCCTGTGACCTCAGGACAGTTAAGAAACATTTCTGAGCTTAATTTGCTCATCTGTTAAATGGAGATTTGAAACAGCATCTCCTTCGTGGTGGTACTGTAACAAATTAAAGGGCAAGCACATGTAAAAGGCACTTGGCACATAGTAAATGCTCAGTGATTGCTAGCAAAGCTCATGATGCTATGTCATTGTGTCGTCAATCTCATCATCGCAGGCATCATACTCTCATTTAATTTTTACAACAGCCAAGGAAGAAGAATATCAGCATCCCCATGTTACAAAGGAGGAGACTGAGGCAATGTAGGACCTTGGCCTCGAGTGTTAATGAATGGATGAACTTGAGCTAGGGTAGGCCCAAGATCCAACAGAAGAAGGCTCTCCCCACCGAGTGTGGTGGCTCAAGCTTGTAATCCCAGCACTTTGTTAGGCCGAGGCAGGTGGATCACAAGATCAGGAGTTTGAGACCAGCCTGGCCAACACAGTGAAACTCTGTGTCTATTAAAAAAACAAAAATTAGCTAGGCATGGTGGCAGGTGTCTGAAATCCCAGCTACTTGAGAGACTGAAGTAGGAGAATCTCTTGAACCTGGGGGCAGAGGTTGCAGGGAGTCAAGTTCACGCCACTGCATTCCAGCCTGGGTGACAGAGTGAGACTTCATCTCAAAAAAAAAAAAAAAAGGCTCTCCCAAACATACACTCCACCATGATGCTGTGATAGTCCTTACCCCCAACAGTGTCACCATGCAGAGCTGAGGATGTAGCTCTGGCCTCTCCAAGTTACTTCCATTTTCATCCTCAGCTACATGGCTATGTCACATCATTGACTCCTTACCCCATGGCTGTGAGGTGGATGTTTGCTAATAAGTATACACAGATTTGTATTGGGCCGCTGCAGAAGTCAGAGTCTACAGAGGCCCAACACAAATCTTAAGGAGTCCTAATCAAGAAAAAAGGGGTGAACTCCAGGAGCCCAAACCTCCTCCCTGGGCCTCCCTTTTCCAGGAGAATGGCCTGATATGGGCCTCATGTTTGCTTCATGCCTTCCCTGCATTGCTTCTCTTGCCTCTCCTGGCTGCTTTAAAACATCTTGGCTATTTTTATCATCTTTTTTTCCAAGAATGTTTTCTGATGGGAGCCCAGCCCTGTAGAACTATGAGATTTGGGGAATAACTGCTCTTCCCCACATGTCTGGTGCTAACTTTGACATGGGAAGGGCAGAGATGGTGTTAGAGGCCTGGATGTCAGAGAGATGACAAGAATGACATCAACACCAGTAAGTCTGCCTTTGACCTCCTCTGTTATGAAACGCCAGTTATCCTGGGTAGAAAGAAGTAGAGTCAGGAGGAATCTGGAAAAGAGAATGCCATGTGAAAAGGGGTGTCTGTGGAAGTCAGCGCAGCTTTCTAATTTTCTTTGAGTTGTCTGGTCTCTAATTGTTCCAATTCATCCCCCCAAAGAGCTTGGGATGGGAACCTGTAATGGCTGTATGATACCCACTTTACAGATGAAGAAACTGAGGCTGAGAGGTGTTAAATAACTTACCCACATTTATTCAGCTTCTAAGAAGTAGGTCTAGCTGAATCCAAACCACTGCACTGAGAACAGCAAGTCCTAAGTACAGATTTACTGAATTGTTGTAATCTTTTCCACATTATGTTCTAAACAATTTAAATCACCAACTTACTCCATGCCAAGATGCAGTCTCAATGGAATCCACCAATATGGCTATCTCCATCTACTAATTCATTTAATGAGCAATGATTGAGCTCCTATGGTGTTCAGGCACCGTTCTAGGTGCTGCTGTCAGATACTATCTCCTCTTCTTTCTCTAAGAGAAGAATTCTCTCTGGGATCTCCTGCCTGCTGAGGGCTCAGACCCTCATGCTGACTGGTACACAGCCCTGTTCTACAATCTGCATCCAGCTAACCAGTCTCTAAGGTCTCTGTACCCCAGGACTCTCGCTCATTCCCACCAGCAGTATGCAGAACACCTACGTCCCCTCCTTCCACAAAGAATTGGCCAGCAAGACAGATCGTCCTCCCAGTGCAAGGGGATTACCACAGCATATTAGAAACCCCCATTACTCTATGTTATAAAAATGTTTGCTGGAATGTACCTCCCTGTGCTGACTCAGTTCCCCTGAATGCCGTGGCATGGGGGTCTAAATGCCTCCATCCATTTATTCTGGGAACACTGACATGGATCTCTACCACATGGATCTCAGGCACTTGACAGAGACTTGGAGTTCAGGACTGAGAGATCAGTGTTGGCCCTCAAGAGCTCACAGTCTGCTGTGAGAGGCAGACCTATGAGCAGGTAATTGTGCTGTGTGGGACAAGTGTGATGACTGCTCAACCCAGGCAGGATGAGATACGTTTCACTCTGACTGGCATGTGTCCTGGCCAAGCCAGCCACGGTGGGGTCCACCCAAGGCCCTCTTGCTGAAATTGCCTTTCCACAACCCCGCCAAGGGAATCATGTGGTATACCAGGGATGGGACATCCAGTCCTAGACAATGGACAGAGACCTGCGAGATGGTCTGGGATGAGGTGCTGCACTCATGAGGGGTAAATGTCATCAGTCACACCCATCAGCTGTCTATGAAATTTGGGTGAGAGGAGGAGACAGGGCAATCTGGCATTGAGGTTGCAAAAGAAACCCAGAACACAGAGACAGCTTGCCCTGGAGTCACTTCATTTTCAGCCCCCAGAACCCTGAGCCACTTAGAGTCTAACACCTTCCTGTCCCCACTCTAGCCTGTGTAGACTTGGCTTGAGCAAATCTTTGTCTGTTGTACCCAAATGAACCACTGCCCCAGAATGTAGGAAAGCCTTTCCCAAAAAGCCTCCCCCGAAGGGTGTCTAGGATCTCTTCGGGAAAAGATATAAAAGGAAGAGCCCATACAAAGGAATGAGAGCTAGAGAACTTCAGGAAACTGGTATCAGGCCAGAGGGCTTGGTATGAACTGGGAGCAAAGCTCTGCTTCTTGGGATTCAGTAGGCTGTCACCCCCTCCCTTTCCTGGAGACCCCTTCCATGACTGCTTACTGTGAACCAAAAGCCATGCCTGGGACCGCTTATCCCACAGCTGAGCTCCTATGAAGCATGCCGGCTGGTTTTCACATGGGCATCTGCCTCATTAGTCAGCCTGATTGTCCCGTCTCTTTTGATAAGGGAGCAGCGAGGAGAAGTGATTGGGGAACATGCTCAGAATGAACGTACACTGGAGCAAGGAGTTGAAGGAATGACACCACACAGAGAAAACAGGTGGGTGCATGCCACAGAGAAACCAAGATAAGCGAATCCTTTAGAGAATGAAAATTACACTAGAGTGAAACCCTCTGAGGCTGCCAAACACATCTGTCAGGTCGCAGTACAAGCAATGACCAGGTCTTCTTTCTTTCTGGGACACTGTACACCATCAGACACTTTGTATGTTTCTTTTGTATATTTCTTTTGCAAAACTCTTCTAAGGTACCAGCTGACCTCAGAAGTGGGTCTGAGGGTAAGTACAATGCCCTTCATCTCATGGTGTGTGCGCTTCACGTGGTCCCAAGCTGCACAGACTTTGCTCCCACTTAAAAGGCGGCAAATTCCAAGCTACCTGCAAACACTCAATGTAAGCTTTCACCCTCCATTACCCCAACTGCTCAGATATGCCCTCTTTCTCCATTTGACCTATTCAGTCTGATTGCTTTTCAGGCATTTCACAAAGGGGCAGCTGGTCACTAGCCCTTCTGTCACTAGAGTCCCTATAATGCTACCTCTCACAATGGTATCATCATTGCAAACTAGTCTCTTATTCCTCTCAGAACAACTTTCTCCCACATGGGATTAATAGGATGGAAGATCCAACAGATGTTTCTTGCACAAATAAATTTAAGAAGTTACAGATCTGTTTGCCATGGAAAGTGCCTTGACTCTGTTAATATGCATTGGGAATCTCTAAGAGGGGTTCCAACATGCAGTGGCTTCCAAAGGTATTTAACCTTGAAACCCTCTTTCCATGGAGCATCTTGTTGGATTAGTGCTCCATGGACATATTCAGGGAAAGCACTACGCTAGCAGATACTATTCTGCCAGAATTACTGGGAGATGCTGGTGGCTGGAGAGTGCGGGGTTCCAGCATGGGTTCTGGAATCACAGTGACATGCTTCTTGTAGCCTCTGTTCTACCACTTTCTTAATGTGTTACTTTCAGCAAATGACGACAGCTTTCTATGTCTAAGTTTCTTTTCATCTTTAAAATGGGGAAGATAATGTTACCTACTTCATAGGGTTGTAGTCTAAAAAAGACTACACAAACTAATATATAGAAAATAGTTGCCATATGCCTGATATGCAGTAAATACCTAAAGTCAGTCATGATCATCATCATCATAATCATCATCATTAGATGCAGATGAGGAGGATGAAAAAATGCACAGAAATGAGTCTAAAGCAAGGCAGTAGATAATAGTTATACCTTAGACATAAAATGGCAGGAATGGGGAGAAAAGTTTGTGTCCCTTGTAGGGACATGGATGAACCTGGAAACCATCATTCTCAGCAAACTGACACAAGAGCAGAAGATCAAACACCGCATGTTCTCACTCATAGGCGGGTGTTGAACAATGAGAACACATGGACACAGGGAGGGGAGCACTACCCACCGGGGTCAGTTGGGGGGAAATAGGGGAGGGATGGTGGGGGGTGGGGAGTAGGGGAGAGATAGCAAGGGGAGAGATGCCAGAGGTAGGTGATGGGGAGGAAGGCAGCAAACCACACTGCCACATGTGTACCTATGCAACAATCTTGCATGTTCTTCACATGTACCCCAAAACCTAAAATGCAATAAAATAAATAAATGAAAAAAAAAAAAAAAAGAAAAGACCTCTCCTAGGCGACATGGCATTTGGATGGGCTTTGCAGGATCAGTAGGGGCTTAGGAGGTGTTGGCAGGCAGGGTTGTGGGTGTGCAGAGAAGTAGCAGGAAGAAAAAAATTCATGAAGGACACCCGCAGAGGCAATGGCATTCAGGTGAGCTGCAGGGATAGCTGGAGAAGAGGTGAGGTAGGGAAGAGTTGGAGAGGATGGCTGAGAAGTTCTTCAGACGGCTGGAGCGGGTAGGACTGTGGATGTTGGCTAGAGGGTGTGGGCTTTATTCTGCAGGGTATTAATGGGTAAAGAAAGGGAAATATCCCTAAGGATCTTAAGGAAGGGCAGTTTGGAATCTGCTGCCTTTTAAGTGCCCATTTTAAGGCAGGATATGGTAGGAATGAGAGGTAGAAGCACTGGAGGAGGGAGGAGAGGGAGCAGCTCAGTTAGTGGTGAAACTTAGTGAGGCCATGGGGCAGAGAGAACAGGGGCTGAGACCTGAGGGAACTGCCCAGGCAGCCTTGATGGGACTGAAAGAGCAACTTTACTCAACAGGGTAAAGTCACCGAGCAGTGCCAGGAGCCAACTGGGGAGATTGGTTCTTCTTCCACTGCCAGAGCTCCCAGTGTGACCCGGCCTGGGAAATGGACCTCTTTCTTAAAGATATTCAATGACAATATTTGGTCAATGACTGTTGTGTTTCACAGAGGTTCTGGTGCCCTCCATGCTGGGGACAGCCTCCTATTCCCACACAGATCCACAGGTACCTTGTGAGCAACATGTCCCTAACTCCATTTGCTATCACATTTGATGTTGGGTAAGTATGACATATGGCAGGGTCGGCTTCTTCTAGATAACATAGGTCTGCTGAGTCAGTCCAGAAGACGAAGTACCAGACAAGAGTGGGTGCCAGAGTGGGACAGGTGGGATGGGTGGGAGGGTCTGCCCTGGGAGCACAGTTAGGGAATCATTAGCTAGAGACGCGGGGTTCTTAGCCTTCTGAGAAAGAAACTAAGCAAATACACAACAAGAAAGTGCATTTTAATCTTGTCCTCGGATGGAAACCTGTGATAGAATACTGACCAAATCTGATCTGCCAGCTCATTCTGAGCCCATGAATAAATCTCCCTATCCTGCCACGGAGCCTCTCAATGAAGCTCAGGGAGATGGAATGAGGATATCATTATGGGGAAATGGGCTGGGGATTAGGGATGCTGGCATGAGTTTCCGGCCTCATTTTTTACCTTTTTGAAATCCCCACTTCTTTGATATTCACACAGCATCATGTCGAAGAAGATTGGTATGGTGGCTTTCCGCAGCTCAGCCTCAGGGATAAGTGTCATCTCTAATATAGGTCCCACCATGCCTGGGATGAAGCAGATTTTGTTCTGACCTGAAAGAAAAGAGGAACATGAATACATAAAACAGATCCTCCCTGGACCAAGTCTTGCGAAAGACAAAAAGCGAGACATAATAATAACAACAATAGTTAACACTTATATAGTTGTTTACCACGAGCCAGGCACCGTTTTGAACACTTAACATATATTAACTCCCATTAGAGCACGTGCATTATCCAAAACAAGCCCCATTATTAAGGCTAATAACACGGGCGGGCGTGTGGAAAGCACGTCACTGTTTACAAGGGTTTTCACCTGCATCATCTGCTCCGCAAATAGGCCCATGATGGAATATGTTAGACAGGGCAAAGCACAGGCACATTTGAAATTATGTCTGTCTGCAACACATGCCGTGTTGCTGAGATTTTTTAAATGGGCTTTTACCAACTGCTTTATGAAATGAGAAAAGCAAACTTTTAGACTCAGAGCCCGCTATAATAGTGTGGTCGGTGGAACAGGGAGATTTAAAACGTAGCTTGAGGGTCAGGTGAACCACGACTTCTTGTCTCTCCTGCCTCATTTCAAGGCATTCCCTCCATCCTCTCCCCTCGCCCCTGGCATTCTAGCCTAGCTGGGGTGGCTCAAATGTCACAATTTCACCTTGCTTCCCCCACAGCAAGGTTTGTGCACATAACACTCCTTTGTTGAGAATACTTTTCTCTGTCTGCTCCCTAACCCACTACCCATTACAACGTAACTTCCCCTAGATAGGTGCTATCTTAGCTTAAACAATTCTTCCTCCAGGGGAAAAGCCCCCTCCCTACACCACCTCCCACCCTTAGCTAGAAAAGATACCTTGCACTGCCTCTTTATGTTTTGCCAGTTTTGAAATGATGTCTTTATGTGTCGAATCACTAAAGACCATGTCTGTTCTCCTCATTGTGTCTACAGCATTGAGCATAGGACTTATTAGATGATCAGTGAATATCTGCTGAATGAGAAAATAAATTTGTCTAGCTCCTACATTCCCTGGCTGTGGGGCTTAAATTTATGTGTCTCTTAAAAATGCAATAGCGATGCCCAGCTGTTAAGAAGATCTTGTAAAAATATGTCCGCATGTACTTAGCACAGAGCCCAGAAGAATCAGTGCCACTGGCAGGGGCGGTGTTGTCCAGTGGTTAAGGGCATCAAATCTGGAGCTAGATGGCCTGCATATGTAAACTGACTCCGCTCTCAACTATAGCTGTGTAATGTTGAGCAAGTTTGTCTCACCTCTCAGGGCCCCGGTGTCCTCCTCTGTACCTTGGAACAATAACAGCACTTATCTTGTAAGGTTGTTGTGAAGAATCAAAGAATAAATGGGTGATTGTTTAGCAATTGCCCAGGACAATGCTTGGCACGCAGCCCACTTTCTACAGCATTAGCTATTAATATTATCTTTGTGATGTTTGGTCAAAATGAACCACAAAGGGTGGTCTCATTGAGTAGGACTGAGCAGAATCTTCAGAAAATACGCATCAGAAGTGGCAGATCGGGGATAAAGAGGAGCACTTAGGAATTGCAGGGATTTCCTGGGAAGTGAGGGTCAGCATGTTCAAGCAACCCCATCGCTGAAGCTAACACACTCTATATTTCATCAGCTGCTGCCTCCTTCTCCTCTGAGTTTCGGAGCCCACCCTGCTTTTACTGTCAGGATGAACATTTGTGGTCCTTGCCTGGGGCAGAGAGTGCCTCAGGGTACAGAAACTCGCGTGGTATGGCGTGTGGCCTGGCACAGCTGCTTTTGATTAAAGCTCAGAAAAAGAACTGAGAGAGAAAGCAGTAAGAAAATGAATTTTCTTTCAACCTAAATGAGGCTTAATGTTGGAGTAGTTGCCCGGGATTCAGATTAAAAAAAAAAAGGCATCATCCTAGGAATATCCTTATCCTCAGTTAGTGAGAATGAAACGGTGGAGTCAGGCAGAGTTGAGTGAAAAGTGAAGTCACTTTTCCAGGATATCAGCTTCATCACATGATGCATTTGGATGACACTTAAGCCTCAGGTCTTCGCTTTGACCCAATTAGAAAACAATAACAACTTACTTTCTGGAAGGTTTATAGTAATTGCTAATCTAGGTTTCAGATTTCGTCCTTCAAGATCCTTTAAGTCTTTTTCAAACCACAGTGGGGTTTTAAAATTCAAAGTCGAGTGCAAAAATAGGTAGAAGGTAAATGGGAAACTGTCAGATAAGCCACTACGGAATGGAGAAATTGCTTATGCAACAAAGGCTTTTAGAATACTGGAGGGCATTGGGCATGATAAAGATAAATTTAAGATGGTTTAAAATAAAGGGCAGACATGCTGTAGACCTGGGATTTCTCAAATACTTTTGATCTGAATTCTTTACAGTCAGTTGACATATTTGGCAGAATAGGGAAAGCGGAGAGAGAAATGGTGATCTCCAAATACGGTGTGACCCAATGGCCCTTACAATGCTCCCCAAAGAAATTTTATTCATTTACATAAAAATGGAATTTCAGCACATTGGATTTTGTGTTCAAATAATCCAAATGTGTATGTGTTTGCGTATATTTACATATGTAGATGCACATAGAACATATTTGTGGCTAATTGAATACAAACTCATTTGGGGAAAAAAGTGCTTATGCATGAGGCACACCTCCTGCTGTGTTCAAGAAAAGGCAAGGAAGGGCACTTAGTAAGAGGGTCTTTCTCCTGTAACTGAAGCTGAACTTCACTGGAAACAGATACCAATTAGAACCGGCTATTAAAATGCCAATAAGCCAGCAGGAAAAATCCAAATGCCAAATTACACAGGCTTTGGGAGAGGATCTGGTGGCAACCAGAACACAGAAAGAGCTCAGGTGTGTGCGTGGAAAGGGGTCTCATGTTCTCCGGTCTTGGTTTATAATCTGTACAACGGCCTCCTCCAACTGTCTTCCCAGGAGTGGACTGCAGGGTGGAATGCAAAGGTCTGAGGGCACTTGCTGAGATGATGAGCTTGAAAGAAACAAGAAGGAAGGAGGAGGGAGCAGGAAGGGAGGGGAGAAAGGAAGGGTGAAAGGAAGGAAAGAAGGAAGAAAGGAAGGAGGAAGGGAAGGAAGGAAGAAAGAAAGGAGGGAAAGAAAGGAGGGAAGGAGGAAAGGAAGGAAGGAAGGAGGGAAGGAAGGAAGGAAGGAAGGAGGGAAGAAAGAAAGGAGGAAAGGAGGAAAGGAAGAAAGGAAGGAAGGAAGGAGGGAGGGAAGAGAAAAAGGAGGGAGGGAGGAAGGGAGGCCTTTGTCAACCTTACTGAGAATAAAGTCGGGCAAGCCGTGACCTTCTGAGGTTCACATGGGACAGAAGGGTCTCTCTAAAGACTAGCACAGACCCTGCAATGAACAGGGATGAGGGCAAGTTATGACTCCCTGGATTTCAGAGTACAGCAAGCCTCCTGGGGACTTTGAAATAAAGCTGAGCTAATTTTTTTTTAAAAATCACTCAATCAGTTCAAAGGGGGAAGAAAAAACACAGATCCACAGATCTCTGCTCCTCTGTCTTAGGCTTGGAAAAGCTCCCTCCTGGCAATGCTCTGAGACACGCAATCAATTCTCTCCTCATTATTCAGGACTTGCCCAGCCTCAGCTTCCCTCCAGGCCCCATGGAGCCTCTGAGTCTGACAGCCTGGATCAGGTCCTGCCACTGCCACTCCCTGGCTGTGTGGCATTGTGCTTGTCATTTACCCTCCCTGAACCTCCACAATCTCATCTGTAAAACGAAGATAATAACATCTGCCTGGTAGAGTTGTCGAAGCTTAAGAGTTTGTGCAAACAAGGGCCCTGCACAGTGTCTGGCGCATTGTAAAAGCTCAGTAAGTGTTGGTGCTGCTGCTGCCGTGGCTGCTGCTGCTGGTTAGTACTTTGGGTTCAGCTCTATGCCGAGCTTTAGATTAAGCAATATGAAAAGACAAGGTCTAACCTCATGGAGCTCCCTGAAGCTTTGCATGGAAATTTTCAGGCTGGTCATTTTGTTTGTTCACTTTTAAAGCAAACAGCTGAACCGGGAAAAGGGTCAGACAGATTTATCTTCCCTACCATGGCTGACATTCACAACCCCCCACTCCTCTCTGTCTCATTGAAATATTTTCTCATCTGTCCTCAAAGATGTTTGAAAAGCCCCCATTGGATCATGTTTATTCATAGCTTTTTTTCCCTATGACTTTCATTGCTCTCAGGATAAAATGCTGCGGGTCTTTCTGGGCCTGGGCTCCCTCCCTCTCCATACCCATCTTGTGCCTCTCATCTGCCCACCCTCCATCCATCTGTCTGCCTCCCACTCCTCCAACACACCCTGCTCTTCCCCCCTTGGGCCTTCTTCTGCCAAAGAGCTCCTCTTCCTTCCCTCTCCTGTACCCCACTCCAAACTCTACCCGACATGTGTCTCTGCAAGTAAACCCTTTCTCATTTTCTAGGGCTGCGCTATTCAGTACAGAAGCTACGAGCCATATAAGTCTTTTGAACACATGAAATGTGGCTAGTCCATTGGAAATGTGCTGTAAGTGTAAAAAATCCACCAGATACCCAAAAAGGGGGGAAAAACCCTTAGTAACATTTGATATTCATTACACGTTAGTATAACACTTTAGAATGTGGGGTGAAATAAATGTATTGTTAAAATCAACTTTACTAATTTTTGAAAAATATAGACCTAAAGCATTCATAATTAGGAGGCTTATGTTCCATTTCTAAAGAGCAGCACTGCTTCGAGCTCAGGGGTTCTGGCTCTTCCTCACAGAGGCCATCCTTGGCTTATTCACTAAGCAAAAGTCTGTCACTGATTCTCTGGGTGTCCCAATTTTCCTTCTACAGCTATTTCTCCTTCACAGCTATCGTTAAATCATGCTGCAATTAGTATGTAACTACTTAGTGCAACGAGCACCAGTCCATGAGGTCAGGGGCTGTGTCTCTAACATGATTTGGGTTTTTAACCTCAGCTACTGGCATAGTGCCTGGCATGTAGAGGATGTGCGTGTTAGTTTTCTATGGCTGTTGTTATAAATCACCACAAACTTAGTAAATTAAAACAATACATGTTTATTTTATGACCTTTCTGGAGGTTAGAGGTCTGAAAGGGGTTGCACGGGGCTAAATCAAGGTCTGGGCAAGACTGAGCTCCTTCTGGAGGCTCTAAGGAAGAATCTGTTTCCTTGCCTTTTCCAGCTACTTTTCCAGCCTCTAGAGGCTCCCTGTATTCCTTGGCTTGCGGCCCCTTTCTCCATCTTTAAAGCCAGAAACGCAGCTTCTTTAAATTTCTGACTCCGATTTTCTCCAGCTTCCGTTTTTCACTTATAAGGGTTCTGTAATTTTATTGAGCCCACCTGGATAGCCCAAGACACTCACCATCTTCAAGATCCGCAACTTAATCACACCTGAATGTTGCCTTTGCTGTGTCAGGTAGCATATTTCACAGGTTCCAGGGATTAGGACATGGACATCTTTGGGGAGCCTACCACAGTGTTCGATGTTGGTTATTAAATGAATGAGTAAACGAATGGATGGTCACACTAATTCCATTTCCTATTTAATGCCAGCAGCCTATCCCCAACCCCAGGAAGCCATGTTTGCTTGGGCTCATTGCTCCCCTGGAACTCCTGCCCTTTCCCTGTCTTTCCTCAGTCGTGACATGGTCCTCCTTCCAATTCAGAAGCCATTTCCCCACATGGAACCATTCTTAGAGTCCTCACTTACATCCCTTTTGCCTGAACTCCTGGGTCCCCACTACACATTTCACTTTGCCACTTTTCCCAACTAGATCGTTCCATTCCCTGGAGTTTTGCACTGAGCTGGGTGCTCTGTAGAGGCTTAAAAAGTATTGGCTAAATTGCTCTTAAGGTTCGGCCAGGAGAGACCTCCCCATATGGGAGGCTGAGACACCAGGCGCTGGAATGTATCTTTCTTTCCTACAATGACTGTTAACACAGCAGCTCAGTGTTAACCCAAGTAAATGTGGGAGGGTTAAGTGCAAAGTCATTTGAGCAAAATGTGCATTGCTTCATGCCAAGCAGAAATCAAATGGTATGATGCTACACTATTGGGAAAAGTACATTCCATTTGGCATTGGCCCAGGATACTAAACAACAAATGGCATTAACCCCTGAGTGACTGGCTCCTTAGCAACATGTCGTCCTTCTCCCCATGAAGACCTCCCTGCCCATACCTCCTTTCCCCAAACAACACTCACACACAATTTGTCTAGACTTTCCCTTGAAGAATGTTAAATAATCCTCAAGCCTGAGATTATAGCTTTGCAATTAGCTAACTTATAATCACAGGGTTGCTCAAGTTGTTCTTGATGAGAAGAAGAAGATGATGATACTGACGATCATCATGATGATGCCCTGATTGCTTCTGGCCTTAAAACAAAATTTAAAAAACTAACATGCACTATGATTTACTCATTATCAGTAGTCTTTGAAAAATGTAGACCATTGGTTATTTCACACCCTTTGCAATAATTTGCATACACTTTGAAAAAAAATTATTGGTAAAACATTGCACTTGGGATCAAGAGACAGGCTATTTTGGCCTCAATTCAGTCAATGACTTGTTTTTGACCTTGGGAATGTCCTTGTATTTCTCGTGGCCTCACTTGGCAATTTTACCTATAAAATCAGCAAGATCGAATTAGATGATGTATCAGTTAGGAATGCAGCAGAAATCTAACTACCACGACTAAACTGAAGATTTAATTTTCTTGTTTAACAAGCAGCCAAAAGATGGCCAGTCCAGGCTGGGCTCAGTGGTTCACGCCTGAAATCTCAGCACTTTGGGAGGCCGAGGCAGGCAGATTTTGAGGTCAGGAGACAGAGACCATCCTGGCTAACACGGTGTAAGCCTATCTCTACTAAAAATACACAAAAAAATTAGCTGTGCATGGTGGCATGTCCCTGTAATCCCAGGTACTCTGGAGGCTGAAGCAGGAGAATCATTTGAACCTGGGAGGCGGAGGTGGCAGTGAGCCAAGATCGCACCACTGCACTCCAGCCTGGGTGACAAAGCAGACTGCATCCAAAAAAAAAAAAAAAGATGGCCAGTCCAGAGCTGCTTGTTCATCCTCGGAATGTGAGTTTTGTCCGCATGGCTTTCAGATGGCTACTGTCCTTCTAGCCATATTGTCCTTTTCCAGAAAGAAGAGTGGAGAGCGCTATGGGCAAAAATGTGTTTTGTTCATTGAATCTGTCCTCTCTCTGCCTCCTTTTTTTTTTTCTTTTTTTTTCTTTTAATCGGAAAAACATACTTTCTTGTACCCCCAACAGATATGTTTCTGCTGATTCTCGTGGTACAAACTTGGGACACTTGGCTGTTACCTGCTACAAGGCATTGTTAATTGAGCAAATTGCAACCCTAAAAAACTGAATCCTGGATTCAGGTAGCCAGGAAGAAGAGAAGCCTGGTTCTTAGCTCCTCTTGCCCTTCTAATAAATACCTTCTCTGATTAAGGCAGCCACAGTCAATGCCTCTTTTTTGCAATCAAACCTCAACCCCTGATAGATATATCTTTTAATTGCATTAATTCATCCTACAGATTTTTGCTAACAGCAGGGAGTTTGTGATGCTTCAGAGAAAGCACTCTGGCCAAGGTGCTTGTCCAGTTTTTGCCTCTAACCCACTACATGATCTGTACAAACACCTTCTCTCTGGACCTCAGTTTCCTCATTGGTAAAATAGTGGATTGGATCAATCAGTTGCTTCCAGCTATTCTCTGCAGTGCCCAGGACTTCCCCCTAGAAAGCCCTCTACAAGGGAAGTTCAAGAGCAACCTGTTATAATGGGCTCTCGGTCTCCCATGTCACTTCAATTACAATAGCCCTGCTTTCATCCAATTTACTTATTAAGCATGATAATTTTTTTATTGGTCCTCAGTTAAAAATAAATGTTTGAAAAATGCTGGACAATATGATCTCTGAAGAGCCCTTCCAGCTCCAATGTTCTGTGATTCTAAGCAGGTGGAATATTTGGTAACAACTTTTCATTCATCAGCATACTTGGGAGCGCAGGAATGCCTGCCAAAACATAATCTATATCTAAATAAAATCTTCTGTGTGCAAAACAATGGCAATGAAGGACATTCAGAAAAGAGCAGGCCATGTGGAAGGACCTGAAACAAACAAAGCCCAGATCCCTGTTTTGCGATTCTGGCAATGCCTGGGGTGTAGAGCTGGGAAAGGAAGCCCGCCACAGCGTTATCCAGCCTCTGCTGTTGTAGAGCAAAGAATACAAACTAGGAAGTGAACTGAATCTAGGTCCATCCTGTGTTGGGCACATCTGATGTTTTGAAAACTTTCAATTAGTTATCATTAGTATTCATAAATTGAAAAATACATTGAAAAACCCAGTCTCCTGGCTTCTTTTGAAAAACTGAAAGGTATGACAACATTGGGATTGCACTTCAGTAGCACAGGAATTAACTGGAGAGAAACAGCGATAGTGACCGTCTTGTTTTCTCTGCATGGGCATGCCATCTTCACTTTGCTGCAAGCCCTTACTCCTTCTCCTGTTCCTGACCGTGAGGCCAGGTGCCGGCTGCCGTCTGGGCCTATGCTTGCATGATGTTTCCCCATTCCCCTCCCATTGCAAAGCAATGGTAAATAAAACATCAATTATTTCCTATATCCCAGTCCTTACTCACAGTGGAGAAACAAAAGATAGACTGAGTAAGACATGCCTTTCTAGAAAAACAGGGCAGAGATGGTACCCAGGGGACATTTGGCAGTGTCTGGAGACTTTTTCTATTGTCACAACTAGGGAGGATGCTACTGGCGTCTTAGAGAGTAGAGACCAGGAAGAACAGAAAAATTAGGTTCCAGCCCGATGCAGCAAGGATGACAATAATGAGAAAAATTCTGATGTGGGTGTGGTGGCCTCCATGGCTCCAGTTACCCCAGCTGGTGCTCTTATGACCCTCATAAACACTCTGTGAGGGTACTTATTTCCCCAACTTAGGCCTGGTAATGCTAAGTCCCCTTGTTTTAGGCCTTGTAGCATGTAAATGTCAGAGCAAGGCCCAAAGCAAAGATGTGGCAGTCTGCTCTGGGCTTGGGTCCTTGGCTTTGCCTTAGGCATTGGGAGCCAACCTGTAGCCACCTTGTTATCTAGCATGTACTGCTCTTAGCTTAAGTCTGATGCTACCAGCAACCACAGAACCCAGACTGATCGTCTATCCACTGTGCTATGCTTCCCCCACAGTGGATAGAACTTGCTGGAAACGGCATGCAACTGCTGCCTAAAAAACTCATGGGAACTGGCAGACAATAAGAGGTCTGGGGAAGCAAGAAGCATAGTCTGGAGAGGGAATAAAAATTAAATCCAAGAGATGGGCACAGTTAGCATTTATAGGAAATTCAGCAGCCACACCCACGGCAGAACAATTTGGCATCAGAGCATCAAGGAGGGAGCAGAAAAATAAAAAATTCATTACTGTCTATCCATCCATTCATCCATCCATCTTTGCAGCAAATATTTATGAATGAGGATTCAGGCTAGGAGCAAGGTTTATGGCCTCTGTCCTTGTGGAATCAAAATCACACTCGGAGGCTTCCAGCTATTTGATTTCAAGCAAGTTACTTCCCTTTCTGAGTTTCCTGATCAATAAAAGGATGAGGGAACAATTCAATCTTGCAGGAAGAGAAGATTAAATAAAATCTTCTTAGCACAGGCCTGACTCAGACTCTCAATAAATGTCTCCTTGGTTCCATCCTTCCCTCCGCAGGTATCACTCAGGTAATCATACAGGATTCCAGCAGCTCCCCGAGGCAAAGACAACTTCTGGGGTCACTTTTCCGCTCAAAAGACCCTCTCAGCTTTCAGAGAACCAATTCTGTCCAGGAGGTTGGAGGCTGTTTTGTGGACCATGCTATGCAGGATACAGAATGACCCTCCAATCAGCAGCACGCATTCGTGTGATGTGTGAGCATGTTAGTTCCTATAACAGTCCTGATGCCTCTTATAAATTCGCATTTGAATCTGTAACCCATTGGGGGCATCAAGCAGAAGCTTGATATTCCCAACTGCTTGCAGGTTGGGTGGTAGGTATGGGTATGGGGCCCACCACCCCTTCATTCAGTGTATAATCAGGCACTTATTAAGAGCTGGGGTACACACAGTAATGAACTGTTATTTCATGCTCCCACTGCTAAAACCCCTATGGCCCTCTAATGAATGGTCTTTGAGAAGGAGTTTGCTGCGTGCAGATGTGGGTATCCAAATGTGTGTGCCTACTCACCAAGCTTGTACCACATATCACGGATGGAGAAGCCAATGAGACGTCTCATGTCCCCGTACCTAGGAGGAACAAAGGCCTCTGCTTCAGCCACCATCTCAGAGGATCCCACGGACCTCCCCCTCTTCAGGAAATCCAAAAATGCAACCTACTTATTCAGGATTTTGTTGTACTTGGCGTGCGAGAACTGCTCCAGCTGCAGAGAATCCTGGGTGATAAAAGCCACTGCCAGATGAAAATAGTTGTTCCACAGCTGTAAATGAAAGAGTAGAGAACAGTTATGGAGAGGATCTGAAACGGGAAGGCATAAGTGCTGGGTGGCGTGAATAATTTATGAAGATGGCAGAAGATAGAGGCAGAACCAGTTTAATTGTGCCCACTGCAATTTTCTAACTGGCACTGACTCTGAAATTAACATCCTGGCCAAAGTGAAGACGATGGATGGATTTCTCTAGGCGCTAACCTATCCACCACGTCCACTCTCAGACAACAGAATTTGGGAGGAGAATTTTATTTTTGTCCTTTTTGTGCTTTGTTTTGTTTTTTGAAAGACATGTAACTTGCCCCAGCTGGTGAGCTGTTTCCTGCCCCGGAATTAGAGGATGATAAAGGGTAAGATAATTCAGGGATGCACAGCCTCTCTGGAAGTCCTACCTAATTCACCTGACAGCTTGGAGAACCAACCTGCAATCCATTCTGCCTTAAAATATTTTGTGTTTTCTTTCCCCTTAGTTTGATGGTCTCAAAGTGTGGTTCCCAGATCATCAGAAGCAGCACCTGGGAACTTGCTAGAGCTACAAATTCTCTGGCCCCTGCCCAGACTTACTGAATCAGAACCTCTGGGGGTGGGACCTAGAAATCTGCAGGGTAAAAAGCACTCAGGTGATTCTGATGCGCATTTCAGTTAGAACCCCTGTTGGCCCAGCTGAGATGCAGGCTTCTCAGAATTTTTGCCTGTATCTGATCTGTTGGTGCTATATGTGAGGCTAGTAGAAGGTCTCAATGGCAGGAGAGGCCTTCTAGAACTCATTCCACCAGCTTGCAGCAAAATGGAGCACGTAAAGGAGTCAGCACATTGTGACTGCTCAAAAGATTAGCCACACTGATGACAATCTAGATACAGGCTACAGAACCAGAAAGATTGTAGATTCAAACCATGGGTCTACAATCCATGCATTCCTTGCAACGCCTTGGTGAACCCTTCTGCAAAACTAAGGTAATCTGGTACCCACTGCAGAAAGCTGTAATAAAGATGACACAAAATGATGTGTTTAAAGGCATGAATCACAGTAAGAGCTCAGAAATGCTGCTAGCCTTTGCTGTTGTGGTTTTATTTCAGTGGTTCCTTCGGTGCCAAAGCCAGTGATACAGCCTAGGGTCTTGGTGCTCAAGGGAAATTGTTGCACGATGCCAAGGTCCCGCAAAGAGTAGGTGGGAGACAGCCTTGTGGAGCAAAGCCCACCCACTTTAAGGCCCTCTCAACAGTGTATATAGCAAGAGGATGGGTAACATTAGCCAGATAAATCATCCAGCCTGGAGACCTTCATCCTTAACTCGCAGATGTTCATTGGTGTTTGCAGATGGCCAAGGCTATAAAAAAGGCAACTCTTCCACTGATAAAATAACATTATCATTGCTGCCCAGAGTATGACTCAAATGGATTTGTGGTTCCAGTCTTCGAAAGAAGCAAAACAAGCGCTCTAATTTTACCATGGGCCAGGCACTTTCTATGCACCCTCTTTTCATCTCTTAACACTTGACAGCTCTTCTTATTCCTCTCTTATAGATGAGGAGACTGAAGCTTAGAGAGGTTAAGTATTTTTGCAGAAGTCTCTTAGCTTGTTATACACACGTCAGAGCTAAGATCTGCACCCAGACCTTCCAACTGACATTTGAGGCTCTTTTAACACACCACGGTTAGTCTTCAGCTGGGGATGTATTTAACAAATATTTCTGGAACATCTGCTTAGTGCCCAGGCATTGCCACAATGTGGTGAGAGAGCAGCGGTTACACAGTGATGCCTGGTCTCATGCAGCTTACATTTTGTTGAGTGAATGCTTTTTTCTTTACTTGGATCTTTATCACCCACGTCCCAAAAAACCAAACTGCTCCTGGGGTGCAGTGAAGTGGTCTCTTGGCTCATGGTCCCCTTAAAGTCAGCTCTCCATGCAAAGACCAGAAGAACGTTTTAAACACATCAGATCATTCGAGACCAGCCTGACCAACATGGTGAAACCCTGTCTCGACTAAAAATACAAAAACCAGCCGGGCATAGTGGCATGCATCTGTAACCCCTGCTAGTCAGGAGGCTGAGCAGGAAAATCGCTTGAACCCAGGAGGCGGAGGTTTCAGTGAACCAAGATGGCACCACTGCACTCCAGCCTGGTTGACAGAGGGAGATTCCGTCTCAAAAAACAAACAAACAAACAAACAAACAAAAATATCAGATCATGCCACTGCCTTCCTCAAAGTCCTCCAAAGGTTCCTGTAACACTTGGAATCAAATCCCCTTGTTTCCGTAGCAACCCTGCTTATCTAAGGTTGCTATATCTAAGCTTGGGTCTCCTGTCCACATCCCCTCAGACTGCCTTTCCTCCCGGCACCCAAGTGACTTAGCAGCTTCTCCAGGGCCTTGCTTTGAAAATGTGCAGCTTTGGTCTGCTTATGTCCAGAGCTCATACCTTCTCATATTTCAGATGAGACTTTGAAACAAGCTGGGGAAACAGAAAACCATGGCCACAGGACATGGAAATGAGAGTTTCCATGAACGTCAGAAATCTCTTATTTTAGGGGACAGCAAAAGAGCAATCACGGTACAATAGGAAATAGATATCCAACAAAACAAGTCAATTTACAATTACTTGTGAGAATGACTTCAGAAATGCTCCCTAACACATAAGACATGTCAAATATGGTTGAGCCTCTTGCCAGTCTTTAGTCCACCCTGAATGATTTCTTCAAAAAAATGTTTTCTCTGTCATCACTTTCCTGATTAAAAAAAAAAAAAAAACTGAGACATAATTTATATACCTTAAAATTCACTTTTTGAAGTGTATGATTTAGTTTTTAGTATATTCACAAGGTGGTTCAACCATTTTCATCATTCCAAAAGAAACCCTCTAACCAATCAGGCGTGGTGGCTCACACCTGTAATCCCAGCACTTTGGGAGGCTGAGGCAGGTGGATCACTTGAGGTCTGGAGTTCGAGACCACTCTGATCAACATGAAGAAACCCACCTCTACTAAAAATACAAAAAATAGCCAAGGATGGTGGCACATGCCTGTAGTCCTAGCTACTCAAGAGGCCGAGGCAGGAGAATTGATTGAACCTGGGAGGCAGAGGTTGCAGTGAGCCAAGATCACACCATTGCACTCCAGCCTGGGCAACAAGAGTGAAACTCCATCTCAAAAAAACAAAACAAAAAAAAAAACAACAAAGAAACCCTCTACCCATAACAGTCAGTCCCCCTTCTCCCCAACAACACACCAACACCTTCTCCTACCTGGTCCCTGGAAACTATGCAAGTGTGACGCATCCACCCCAGGCTTGGCATACACCAAGCACTCAGTAAATGCAATGGTGTTGATGGTAGCACTGGTTGTGAAGTATTTGTATGCCCTGTCTTCTCCAGTTGTAAGCTCCACAAGTACCAAAATCCTGTCTTCTATTTATTTGTGTCCCTAATGCCATGCTCAGCACAATGACTTCAATACAGTTGGGCTTCAGAAAATATTTGTCGATTGCTGTATTGTCACAGAAATTCTTCAAAAGGTCCCAGATTTTTCTTTCTGCCCTGCTACAAACTGCCTGGAAACTGTTAATACTAATGTACTGTCTGTCTCTGTGGATTTGCCTATTCTGACAGCTCATATAAGTGACATCATACAATAGGTGGCCTTTCATGCATGACTTTTTATACTTAGCGTAATGCTTTCAAGGTTCATCCATGTTGTGGTGTGGATCAGTACTTCATTTTTTTGTTGAATAATATTCTATCATATGAATATAGACATTTTGTTTATCCATTCATCCACTGATGGTCATTTGGGTTTTTGCCAGTCTTTGAATATTATGAGTCACAGCATTGACGCTATGCTGCTACGAACATTTTTATACAAATTTCTGTGTGGACATACGTTTTCAATTCTCATGGGAGTGGACCTGGTTTTGTTTTGGTTTTGGCTTCTGTTCTGGAAGAACTTTATGAACCAGGAGGCCACAGCTGTGCCTCTTCTTAGTGAATTACAAATGGTATCCAAGTACCTCACCCATGGCCCCTGCCCAGTTCTGCCCATGGGGCTCTATGGAATGACTTCTGGAACTCAGAGGAGGTTGTCACAGTGTGTGGCTCTGTGCAGTACCCTGAGAGTTGAGCTGTGGTCACAACTACACATCGCTGAATACTTAGAATGCCTCTGCCCCCAGCCTTTCTTCACTCTTGTTCCCGAAGAATGAGATCCAAATGCACTCACCTGGCTTTTAAAGTCTCATACAATTTCCATGGCCTCCAGTGTTGTCTCCTTCAACAAACTGCCCACCTAGTTGGGCTGGTCTGCTCTGACTCCACAGAAATCACAGGAGAATTTTGGTCTCCATGGCTTTGCTCACAGTGGTTCTCATACCTGCAGTGACTGTCTCCTATTCTTACATCCAAGCTGCGTTCAAGACCTGCTTCCTTCAGGAAGCCTGTCTAGATTGCAGGGCACCTTGGGTCTGCCTGATCACTTCCTGATATGAGGAGCACTCATTGTGTGCAACTCCATCCACAAATCAGGGATGTCAGTCCACGATTCTGTACTTGGCCTTGTGCTCTATTCATTTCTCATGACAGCATTGCCTGATGGTCAAGAGCACATGTGTCAGTGCCTTGCAGACCAGGGTGTGAAAACCAGTTCTATTGCTTATTAGATGGGTTCCCTTTGGCTAGTTACTTGAACTTTCTGAGCCTCATTTTCCTCACTTATAAAATACCCAAAATAATGGTACTTACCATAATGGACTGTTGGAATTACAGGATCATATGATATGAGCATGAGGCATCTATTACAGGCTTGGCACTAAGTGCTCGGTAAATGGAATGGTGGTGTTGACAGTAGCGTTAGTTGTGGAGTATTTGTATGCCCTGTCTTCTCCACTTGTAAGCTCCATAAGTAACAAGACTGTGTCTTCCATTTATTTGTGTCTCTAATGCCATGCTCAGCACAATGACTTGAATACAGCTGGGCTCCAGGAAATATTTATTTATCGATTGCTGTATTGTCAGAGAAATTCTTCAAAGGGTCCTAGATTTTTCTTTCTGCCCTATTACAAACTGCCTGGTGATATTTCTACTAAGTGCCTAGCTCAGCTGATTAGGGGAAGCCACAGTATCTCTTTAGCAAAACGACAGGTCTCTTTGCCCTGGGGAAGAGATGAGGTGATTTCAGATTGGGAATTTAATATTTTGAAATTATAGAACAATAGAGGGTTAGAACTGGAATAAATTTGTCATCTGTTCTGACTACTGTATTGCACAGAGGTAAAGTCCAGATAAGGTAAAAGACTACCCAAAGTCATGCTGCTAGTGGGTATTCTGAGAATTTAGTTACTTTTAATTAGCTCTCAAAAAATTATAAAAGTAATACACACACATAGTTAAAAAAATGAAAGAAAAAATTTACTAGGAGAAAGTTATTTTCCATCCCCTACCTTGAATCCAAGCCTAATTCCCCAGAAGAAAATGCTAACAATTCCTTGGATAGCCTTTCAGAATTTTTTTATGCATAAACAAATGTATGTATAGACATCTTTTTTAAAAGTCTGCTGCACTTGGCTTTTTTCTTTACCAATATATCTTGCAAATGTTTCTATATTAGCACATACAGATCTGCTTCATTCTCTTTTATTGCCACATTGTATTCTGCTATGAGGATGTACTTTAATTTTAACCAAATTCCCTATTTATAGACATTTAGCTTGATTCCAATTTTTTTTTTTTTTTTTTTTTTTTTTTTTTTTTTTTTTTTTTTTTTT
>NW_022437019.1:507173-528394 GCF_009761245.1 Sapajus apella
TTTTTTTTTTTTTTTTTTTTTTTTTTTTTGCTAGCAACAGTGCTGTAATCAACACCCTTATTTAAACATCTTTATGCATGGGAAACTGCATTAGTAGTATACATTCCTAGAACTGGAATTTCTAAGATACAGGATCTATGTAGGTTTCATTGTTTTTTTTTTTTTTAATTTTGTTTTTATAGATACTGTCAGGTTGCCTTCCAGAGTTTCAATTCAATTACCAGCTCCATTACCATAAACAAGTTACCCTATCTTTCTGACTCTCAGAAACTTCATCTAGAAAATGAGGACAATAGAATCTAAAGGGCGTAGTTGTAAGGACTAAATGAGGAAATCACTGCCTAGTAAAATCTTAGTCTTGCAAAAGCCTTACTCACTCATCCAAGCCAAAGTAGATTTGCCCATTCTTCACCCATATTATACCCTGTTCACAGCATCTAAGTCTATTTTAAACAAAATTAATTTATATTCTGTCTCCTGTACTGGATATCAGCATCAAGCAAGCAAGAACCTTCTTTTTAAATTCACTATTGTATATACAGTTTCGTGCATCATGTCTGAGTCAGCATGTGCTTGGGAAATACTGTTTGAATGAGTTCATTAATGAGCCAAGCACACTACATGCATTCTGGTTAAATCCCCCTAAACAACCATGAGATTTGTATAATGATTCTCCCCGTTTTCAGATCAGGAAACTGAGGCCCACAAAGGTTCAATATCTTGCCCAATATCACAGAGGTATATGATGAAGGTGGCATCTGAATCCAGTTTGTCTGACTCCAGGACTTGCATTCTTTACCACTCTGCTCTTCTGCTGAAATCACTCTCTTCTTTCTCAGCGTCCTTTCAGCTTTGTTGTTGGTTAAGGTTTTCACTGGTCCATCTGATGTTTGTAAGGACTATAGTCTTTATAGCAGAGAGATCAATACTTTGTAATCAGAATCAGGATTCTTTCTCAGTGACCTCAAATCATTATTTATCCTGAATTTCAATTAAAAAATAAAATAAACAACCCAGAATGCAGTGGTGCTGAAATGCAGTCAGCCTGCCCCCGTCTGAGGGGCAGAGACATAGCTGTCATGACCACTTTGGGGATGCCCCTGGTTCTGGGAGTGGAAGGGCCTAGGTGTGGACTTAGGTGAGGAATATCAGACTAGAGGATGCCTGGGGCCTAAAAGCTAAAGCAGGCAGGGCTGGGGAAACTGTACCCAGGCATGTGCCCACACTTCTGCCTGGTGAACCATCACACCATGAGTCTCCCTGTACTGTTGCTATGGGTGGTTGCAAGGCTTTGACAAGTACTCCCTCTGTGTGTGTCTCCCTCGCCTGTTTTTGGCATCACTGGTTACATTTCCCATTATAAAGACCAAGGTGGCCCTCATTTCTCTACTAATGGCTAGAAATATTCTAGAAGTTTTTCATTTCACAGGATATCCAAATTAGCTCCCAGGATAGGCTGGTAATCCAAAAATGCCTCAAAGCCTAGGCAGAAATGGCCCTACCCAAAGCTGATTAGAACATCCCCAAGTCGAGAGAATGATCTCAATACCAAACACAGAGCTGCCGAAAAACAGAGTCTTTCCGGAGCCCAGGTATAATCTCTGATTCCAGGGCCAATCAGAGATTTCAGCATGGAGAGTCTCATCTTCCAGCCAATCATCTCAGAGCTCTCTATCCCAGTATCAGTAAGAACCAGCAAGAGCAGACGGTGCTTCTGGATCTAAATAGAGCTGTCTCCTGGAATCCAAAGGCACCCTGTTCCTAAGAGACAGAGCAGAAGAGTGAAAAGAGGATGGGCTTTGCAGACAGGCCTAGGGTTGAATCCCAGCAGCTCCATTTATTGGTTAGAAGACCTTTAACAGAAAAGCCAATCAATTCTCTGAAGCTCAGTTTATTCACCAAATGGGTATATCCTAATCTAACAAGATTACGAGGAGAATCAACATCTAAGTAGATGCCCAATAAAGTTAGCCATGTTCTTCAAAAGCCTGGATGCTAGAAGATATATTTATATAGTCTTCTATCAAGATTCCAAGATCTTTGAGGATAGAGCAGTGTTTTTTGCTTCTGAGTTCCTTAAAACATGTTGCAATAGTCTGGGCCCATGAGAATTGCTCTTAAACAAAAATACTTGCTGATTTGAATTGAAAATCCTCTCTTGGTCTTCCCTGACCACACAAACTGATGCAAACACCAAGGACCAGCATCCTGAATAGCGCCTGGAATGCAAGTAATCTTAGCCCCAAGCAGAAAACACCATTTTTATAATTCCCAGTTCTTGTCACCTACAGAGGGGCACTCACCAAGCTTCTTACTTTCTGCCCTTTGAATCACAAAACCACAGTTCTGGGAAAGATATTAGGGATAATCTCATTGCACCTGCCCCTCCTCTGGTCAGTGGCTGCCAAGACAGTCAGCAGTCAGTGATGGATGCTGTTCCTGCTGATATTAAATGCATAATTAATGAGACCGTAAGAAGGAGACAAGGCATGTTCCAGGCAGGGTACAGAGAACAAATCCATTCTCACACAGGGGGAGGAAAAGGTAGGAGAACAAAGATAAGGTTGGAAAATGGTCCTGTTTTTGGGTACTTTTCAGTAAATACCTATGGAAGCCTCATCAGGAAAAGAGACTTACTTTATTTTGAGATGTTGGCCACCTTCCTGTTTTACAGAATCTTGTGGGTGTAACAGCCCCAGGCAATGTTGTGGTGACCAGAAAGAGGCCTCCCTCCTGTCCTGTTTGTCAAAGACTGACATGCATCCCCAGCCCTGACACATTTAAGGTCATGATCATCATCACAATTATCCAAATAGTAAGATTATTATTGTTATAATGAGCTAACACTTATTAAATGGCTACTTTGTTCCCAGCACTGTTCTAAATGCTTTACGTGAATTAATTCACTTAATCCTCACAACAATCCAAAGACATAGCTGCTATTAGTATCCTGATTTAATTTTGAGGAAACTGAGGCACACAGAGATGAAGTAATTGTCTAAAGTCACTAAGCTTGCAAGCCCGTACTTCTCATGTATAAAACCCTCAATCTCCGAGCATCTCTCAAATACAGATTTTCTTTCAGGAAAACAGGATATAAACCTAAAGAAATTGCATGAAGGACTGAAGTTGAACTTCTCTTAGAAAATATCCATCTAAGAGCATGGAAAAAAGAATGAAGTCAGGAAAGCAAGTTTGAGGCTGCAATTGCTGACACCCACAGAAAGAGATAAACGAACTAGCTTGCAGTTGTATGGACCAAACTCTGTCACCTCTGGCTCCTGGGTATGGTGCTCCAAGTTGTCCCTCCCAAAAAGCAAAAACCTCTCTGAACATACCCATGACCAGAGCCTGCAGGCATCTCGGCCACATTTGAAAGGGAATCAAACACCTTTCCTGATTCAAACCAGCTAACGAGATCTGCTTTGTTCCCATGTCAAAGATTTATAATGCCAGGGGAAAGTCTCATCCAGAACCCAGCTGGGCAGTCAACCCACTGCAGGGGTGAAAGTCTATATCTGGCACGTGGCTGTTGTCATCTATGTGGGCCTTGGTGTCAGCCACCACTGAGTTCTAGTCCCAACTTTGCATCAACGTGCTCCATGACACCAGGCTATCTCCTTATTATCTGAGTCTCACTGCCTCCTTAGAGCAGAAAAATAGTAGTAGTAGGGGCTAACTGATAGGGTGGTTGTAAAGACAGGGAAAGATAGTGGCCTTAAGGTGCTTCCTGTGAGATCTGGCATGTATTAACCATCAGAAAACAGTAGCTACTCATTTTCTCATCATTCTCATTATCAGTCAGTTGCCTGATGTGAATGCAAGGTAGTTCAAGAGAATCTTGTTCAAAGAGACTGTTCATCCTCTCAACAAATACTCATAGGCTGATGCTCTCAGCAGGATGAATCTCACAGGCCTCAGCATAGACATCACTTCCCCAAGGATACCTACTATGTGCCAGGCACAGAGCATAGAGTTGCTGTGTGTTCAAGGTCTTTATACTCACAAGGCTACGTTCTACGGGCAGAAAGAGAGAAAATATGCACGTAGTCAAGAATGATGATTTCTAATGACATTTAGTGCTATGAAGAGACTCCAGGAAGCCATGTGGTGATGCATAATGACCTCAGGGTCAGTGGGGGTGATCCTCAGAGAGGAATCAGGCAAGGGAGGCCTCCTGAAGGAGGAAGTATTTGAACAGAAACTCATAGGACCTTACAAGTGGATTCTGCCAGCAAGCCCCCTCGTCACATTCCAGTTCTGGAAAAAACTATAAAGTAGAAAGGGTAGTTGTCACATTTTACAGATGACTAATTTGAGGCATGGATACAGTCCAGGCCTTGCCTGAAGTTGCTCACAGGCCTCGGCCCAGACAGGAACGGAACAACTTAGATGAGCAGGGAGAAATCACCATCATCCCAGTTGATGAGCTCAGTGTCTTCTTCTCCCTAAGCCCCCGCTGCAAGAGATGCTGGGAGTCAGACTTCCCTGGAGACGATACTTTTGAGCGTGGTGGTGCGGGAGTGGGGGGGGCGGTTAGTGGGGGCTTCCCTCTCACATCTCCAGGCAGAAGCAGCAATCCGGACTTTCCCACAGAGTTTGTTCTTCTTGGGCCTGGACCTGGGGCAGGTGTGTCATTCTGTTTGCCTCATGCACATACTTTTAGGACCCTGAATCTTTTAGAGATCCCAGGTCTTAGCTGAGCACTAAAAATGACTTTCAAAGGAATTGGGAGCCACAAAGTTGTACTGGGGAACTTGATTGTAAATCATTTTTCAGAGTCTATGACTGGCTGTTCTTTTGGCTTCAGGGAATAGAAAAGTAAAAAAAGGTGATACATTTTTAAAAGGTGGGACTGACTCTGACAGTGAATGAATGCAAGTCTCCTTGTTAGCATAAGAGCCATTATACAGTCACATTTGCATATGATGGTGAATTGATGACTATATAATCAAGGCCCTGGTTGAAAGCCTGAGAATTTTCTCCCCAGCCACACCCCACCATGGGAATCCCTGGAGACACTGGGACAGCTTCTGTGGGCTTTGGGATGTGTCTGATGGAGCAATCAGCCCAACATGTCAGAGATGCCCTGGGCAGCTCCAAGGGTAGCTCTGGGGCCTCATACTCACTTGGAACTCAAAGTTCGTGTGCTCCAGGAACTTCTGGTTCATGGTTTCTGCAAACTTGTTGATAGCTCTCAGGAAGACCCTGGAAGAGGGCAGAAAATTACCAGACCATCTGAGCATGACCCCTCAGGTTCCTTTCTCCCTGTGCCAGGCTGAAATTCCCTTACCCTCTGTGGGGAGAGTCTCAAAGGCCAAATCACTGATTTAGAGAGGTCAACTAATGCAGATTAACAACTGTTCACACTCTAGACCTGGAGCTGTTTGCCTTGCAAGAATTCAATAACTGTTTAAATTCTTTTTGAAAATTTGCACTGTTTTATGTTTCAGGCATTACAAACTTATGGCAGAGGATTCATGCCATCCAGAAAAGATCTAAAGAGAAATCGCCCCCCATCCCAAAACAAATAAACAACATGCCACCACATCCTATCATCTATCGAAAACTGTCATCTACATGTTGATGAACATTATTTTCAAAGGTCTCCCTGGATGTGTATATACAACTGATATTTTAAGGATATCATTTTGATAAATGAGGTTAAACAACAAATGCTGTTTCACAGCTTGTCTTTTTTACTCAGCAATAAATTGTGTGCTTTCTTCATGCCATTGAATGTAGATATATACCATCCTTTTTAATCATGGAAGAGCATTTTACTGTATGGATGTATCACAGTTAGTTTAACCTATTTCTTATTGATCGGTCTTTTTGTTTTTTCTTTTTTTTCTGTAATAAACAATGCTCCAGTGATTACTCTTCTGTGTATATCATATACATCCTGTATATACTCATTTTCCAGTGTTCTCCTCCAAGTAATAAGACTATTCAAATGAGCCAGGTGCGGGGGCTCACATCTGTAATCCCAGCACTTTGGGAGGCCAAGGCAGGCAGATCACTTGAGGTCTGGAGTTCGAGACCAGCCTGACCAACATGGTGAAACCCTGTCTCTACTAAAAATAGAAAAATTCACTGGGTGTGGTGGCACACACCTATAATCTAAGCTACTTGAGAATCCCTTGACAGGGAGGCGGAGGTTGCAGTGATCTGAGATCGTGACAGTGCACTCCAGCCTGGGCAATACAGTGAGACTCTGTCTCAAAAAAAAAAAAAAAAAAACTGGTCAAATGCCATGCACTTTTAACATTTTGATACTTGCTGTCAATTTGCATTTCTCCTTAAGAGTCTTCCTGTCCATGTTGTTTTCTCCCTCCTCCTTGCCAAGCCCTTCCGACTGGTCTTGAGGCCTCCTGTCTCTTGCTCTTTCATCCTGGAAAGCACATTTCCCTATAGGACAGCTCCATCATATCAATCACTGATTTAATGGCTCTCCACTGCCCATAGGGTAACTCCAAGCTCTTTCTCTGGACAGTCCCTCCCCTCATGATGGGACCCCAACCTTCTTTTCTAGGCTTACTTCTTGCAATTACCCTGTGCTTCTGGTATTTCCCAAATCCCTGGCTGTGTTCTTTCTTTGTGTAGAATGTCCCTCGCCTTCTCATCTCTGAAAGTCAAGATTCTTCATGGTGATTATCCTTCATGGTCCAGATCAAGAGCCTTCTTCATTTAGTTGTCCATCATCCCGCCTTAAATGATTGTGACTACCCCATTCTCTGAGATTATTTCTGGCACCAATCCTATGAGCACACTTTAAATCTAGATGTCAGTGTGCAGCTGCATCTCCTCTTTCAGACTGTGAGCTTCTGCAGGACAGCGTCTTCTGCACTATGTGTCCCCCAGGGATCTTCATTGTAACTCTCTTTCCTAACGTTCATTATGGTCTAGGATGATTTACTTGTATGACTCAGTAACATCTCTCTCCTTGAGTAGATTCTACTCTCCTGGAAATCACAGGCTCCATCTATGAGCTCACATTCTACGCAGTTCACCTGCCTTTAACTCTTAAATTTGTATCTCCATCCCTGACCTCTCTTCTAAACACCAGCTTGTACTCCGCTCTCTAATCTATACCCATACTTGAAAAACTTACAGGCATCTCAAACTTCCATGTCAAAAAGTAAACTCCTTATACCTGCCCTCCCCACACTCACCCAGAAATACTTCTTCCTGTAGTCTTCCCATCTAACTTAAGAACAATTCTATTCTTCCTATTGCTCAGAGTGAAGGATAAAAAAGAAACAACTTTGGTAACGTCCTTGACTATGTCTTTCTCTCATATCTTACACCTGGACTTTACAGAACACATATGCATATAAGAAGCGTCTCCTCTCAGGGACCAAAAAGGCTGGGCTTTTTATCCCTTAGCTGCAGCCCCTCACTGGCTGAAAGGTGCTCCAATGGGCTGAAAGTCTCTGGTACTTCTGGCCTGTCCTGCAGGTGAGCTGAGCACTCTGTGGCCAGAGAAAGCCCAGGGAAAGAAAGAAGAAGGAAAGCCTCAGGGTGCATGGGAAACGTCCACCAAGCTACCGGGGGATGGGTGAATTTTGGGTGGTCTAAGAGTTGGTGGGTGGAGTATCTGCAGCATTTGTTACATCAGGCACTGCAAGACCAGGTGTTCATTAAAATACTTTCATGACTGTTGAACACAGAAGGCAGTGTATGCTAGCACTGCGATCACAGGATTTGCACACACACACACACACACACACACACACACACAGAGATGGGTGTGATTTCTGGCTTTGTTACTCTCCAGCTGTGTGGTTTTGGAACATGTTAATATCACCCCTGACATTTCAGTTCAGTCTCCTCCCTGGTGAAACAGCAGTAATGTAACCTTTTTCACAGGGTTATTAGCTGAGGTGGCTTCAGACCCCACTGGACTGTTTCATTCTTCTAAAGTCAAGAGCCAGACAACAGGGAAGACAGAGGACAGGGATCAGTTAGCAGCCAGTTTTGAGGCAGGCAGCACCTTACAAAAACAGAAATAAAAACCCCATAAAATCTGCCACCCCATCAGGCTGTCACAAAGTGAGATTTCTCTGGTTTTGTTAGTCTGTTATTCACCAATATGTCTTTGAAACAACATCGTATTTTGTATTCTCTCTTGAAAGATTAGTTATCTGATTCCCCAGATGGAAATGCATTGAGTGGCTGTCATATCATATGTAAACATCTCAGAATCTTGAATACAATACCAAAGTGAGGGCTTTTACACATTCTCAGCAGCAACAAAGCTATCAGTCCTTCCAGGAACACTCATTATTTTGGTTGTCAGCTTAAACTTGTCTCCAGCCTCAAAGGCCAGTCGAATGACCAGGAATTGATGTGCCCCTGTGCTGATGACGGGGTTTAGTAGCAGGTAAATCAAAGTTCCTCCCTTTCTCTAGTCTTTCACAGCCACACACTAGAAATAAGAATATCTCTTAACTTTGGTTGCCCATGTTTGGGTTGAGAGAAGTAAGGCATTTTTCTTATTTTCTTTTTAAACGATAATTGTACTTAAAGCCTACGCACTCATACAGTAAAGTGGGTTAGGATGAACATACAGTCAACTCGGTTACTCTCAACAATGAACTTGAGTTGTTGAAAACAAAGTTCATTGTCAAATCTCAGCCTAGCACTTCCTGTGTCTCTTCCGTGTTGCTTACTAGCTGTATGGGAGGAAGAACAATCCCAACCACGGTTTTCAACTGTGTGCCAGGCTCCATGCTAGAGGCTTTGCATGGATTTTTTTTGTCTTTTGCTTTTGTTTTCTAATGCTCACATATCTCTGAGTTAGATGTGGTTTCCACTTTAGAGATGTGAGTTTAGGTGACTTTCCCAATATCCCAGCCAGTACATGTAAAAATCAGGATTTACATGAAGTCACACTGCCTGCAGAATCTAGGTATTGAACCACAGTGCAGTTGTGTCCATAAGATCATCTCTGTAATTCTGTTCAATCCAAGCTGTGAGCACACTTAATAATTAATTAAAACACTCAACTCTGAGTGTGTTTATTTACCTATTATTAATAATAATGATGGAAGTATCAATTATCATAGTTCACATACCCTGTGCTAAGAGCTCTACAGACGTTATTTCATTTAATTCTATAAACTGAAGAAGAGGCTACTGTTATACCCATTTAACAGAAGAGGAGACTGAGCCTTAGAAAGATCAAATAATTTCTCCACATTCAAACAGCAAAGAAGCAGAAGAGAACAGACCCAAACTCAGGTTTTTCTTTCTCTAAAGTGTTTTCAGTTAAGCAGAAGGACACACTGGCTCCTCGGAAGGTCAGCCTCCGTGGGCTTCCGGCACCAGCATGCTTCTGCTCATGCCTGTCGTGCACATAGCCCTTCGCACTTCGTCCACATCATTCTGCTGCCTACCCACAACTGACTGGGCCCAGGGCCAACACTTGACTCAAAACAGTCTCGCATGGGCGGGTCGGCAACCCATGGGTGGTCTTACTGACATGGTACTGTGCGATGGAGATACCCAAACCTGGACAAAAGTAGACCCATCCTTTCAGAGAGCCCACGAGGAGGGAGAATGAAATCTGAGCCTTGAGCAGAAGCCATGGGCAGACGATTCCACGAAGATCCAGAAGCCATATGCAATAGAGCAGGGAACAGAGAAGTCAGCTGTTGTGAGTAGGAAGAAACTGACAGAACGAGGAGCCAAACCTGGGCTTTGCTATCCTGAAAACTGTTCCATGTGAGGTCTCACAGAGCCCGCTGGCTCGAGTCCCCAGCTTCCTACTTCTCTTCATGTGGCAGAACAAATGCTGGTCACAGGAGGCAGCCAAGAATAAGCCTATACACACTACATGTACTACTCTCTGGCCCGGGCCCAGAAGTGGAAGGTGCATAACGCCTGCAGGTGTTGCAACCTGCCAGAGTCCCCTTCCCACGCAGACACGCTTCTAAGCTGCGGCCACGGGCTGAGTGGTTGACCTCTGTGAATCTCAACTGCCCCATCTGTAAAAGGAGCCATGTGTGAAGACTAAATGAGATGCAATACAGGAAGCAGGGGCCCAGTGTCTCGGCACATAGATGTCCTCAGTACATGTCAATTGTTGTTGTTATGGTCACCCTTAGCTCCCCACTGCCTCGACGTTCTGGGGCAGGACAATATGAGGCTGATGATATTCCCATGTGACAACACAGCATAGACCCACGCCCACAGGTAGTATCATGTGAATAAAAGGCAGATATGCCCTGTCTGGTGAGATTCACCAAAGGAGGGAAAGGGCCACTCCAAATCCCAATCCCCTGTCATTCATGGGATGTAGTTGACTCTACTGATCAGAACTTGAAGATAAAAGCATTGGCTAGCTGGCACGGTGGCTTGTGCCCTTCCTGTAATCCCAGCATTTTGGGAGGCTGAGGTGGGCACATCACGAGGTCAAGAGATCAAAGCCATCCTGGCCAACATGGTGAAGCCCCATCTCTATTAAAAATTTAAAAATTAACTGGGCTTAGTGGCATGCACCTGCAGTTCCAGCTACTCAGGAGGCAGAGGTTGCAGTGAGCCAATATCATGTCACTGCGCTCCAGCCTGGCGACAGAGTGAGACTCCATTTCAAAAAAAAAAGCACTGGCTGGGAGACAGTCTTATCCCTCTCCTTGAGCCACTGGGATATCCATTCCCCCACAGAGCCTTTAAGTGCCTCCTTTACAACACACAAGATACTCCATGCACCAAAAGGTTAGAATGAATCAGTATATTCCAGCTCAGTGACAGGACACGGGGTTCACCCCAAGTGCCTGCAAACATTTTCTGCATAATTTGGGATTCCAGTTAGGGATGCAGCAGGCTCTCGGGATCAGGATCCCACACTAGCTGGATGTCAGGATTAGGTGTTCTGTGCTGTTTAAAGAAACCATGAAGAGGTACGGTGGGCACGGTGGCTCATGTCTGTAATCCCAGCACTCTGGGAGGCTGAGTCAAGTGGGTCACCTGAGGTCAGGAATTTCAGACTAGCCTGGCCAACGTGGTGAAACCCTGTCTCTACTAAAAATATAAAAATTAGCCAGGGTTGGTGGTACACATATTTAATCCCAGCCATTGGGGAGGCTGAGGCAGGAGAATCACTGGAATCTGGGAGGCGGAGGTTGCAGTAAGCCAAGATCGTGCCATTGCACTCCAGCCTGGGCGACAGAGCAATTCTCTATCTCGAAAAGAAAAGAAAAGAAAAGAAAAAAGAAAAGAAAAAAAAGAAAAAGAAAAGAAAAGAAAAGAAGGAAAGAGAAAGAAAGAAAGAAAGAAAGAAAGAAAAAGAGAGAGAGAGAGAGAGAGAGAAAGAAAGAAAGAAAGAAAGAAAGAAAGAAAGAAAGAAAGAAAGAAAGAGAGAGAGAAAGAAAGAAAGATTGAAAGAAAGAAAAAAACCATGAAGAAAGTTCTTTCTTTCTGGATTACACGGATTGGAGGAGGTGGAGACCCCAAAAATGAATAATCATGACAAATTCAGGTTGGTAGGACAAAGAGAAAGTGGTTACCCATGATTCAACAGCACACTGATGGAACCGCCATATGAAAAGGTGGACAAGATCCAGCCCAGATTTGCTGCTTCAGTGAAGTATTTTGGATATACCCAGACCATAGAAATAGAAATATAAAATAAAAATGGCTAACATTTATGAAGCGCTTTCTATGTGTCGAACACTGTTCTAACTACTTTCTACATATCATTTCATTTTAGTTCCCACAAATATCTTCTGTGGTAGGTATTATTATTGGCCACATTTTACAGTGAGGAAAACTGAGTCCGGAGTGGTTAAGTAACTTGCCCAGGTCATATAGCTCTTGAATGGCAGAGATGGAATTTGAACCCAGGCAGCCAGAAGTCCTAACTTGTCTGTTCTGCCTCTGGTCTCCCTCTGGGCTCTGAATTCATGATAGTGACTGCAGCACTTGGTTATATGTCCAGGCAAATATTTACTGTTTTACCAGCTAGACCGAAGTCCTCTGCCTTCCAGGATCATAGCTTAAATTGGCCTGTTCATTGCCTAGAACCCTGGATGCCCATGAAATTCAATAAATATTTGGCAGTTGACTGCATTTAGGGTAACTTTAGGGATGTGTATAACTCCTAAGCCTCCTCAAAATGTTGGATGTCTAGAGTGAGGTGCAGATGGAAGAGAGGTAAAAGAGGTTTCTAGGCATAATCTTGTTCATTTACAACATTATAAAGAACTTGATCATTTAAAAATTAACGACATCATGTAAATCAGATCTTACTGAGTGTTGCAGCTTACCAAAAAGAAAAATGCTCTAACAGGAAGTATTTCTTGCAGGAGATGTGTCACTATGTCTGCATACACAAACAGTACACAGCTGGGGAGACATTAAAATCTAGAAAACTCCACTCCCTTTTCCAACAAACTGATAAGTAAATAATAGATGACTAATGCATACATAATACAGAAATCGTTAAGTGATAATATAAAAATTATGAAACCAGGCTAACTATAACAACATATAGATCATGGAAAGAAGGAAGAAAAGTTAGTTGGCATGTACAGACATACTGATAAGTGAAGTCGGCCCTGATCACATGAAAAAGTTACATCTTTTTGGAGAAAAGAAAATGGTATTCTGGGGCCAGAAACGGTGGCTCATGCCTGTATTTTCAGCAATTTGGGAGGCCGAGATGGGTGGATCACCTGAGGTCAAGAGTTCAAGACAAGCCTGGCCAACATGGCAAAACCCTGTCTCTACTAAAAATACAAAAATTAGCTGATAGTGGTGGTGCATACCTGTAGTCCCAGCTACTCAGGAGGTGAGGCAGGAAAATCGCTTGAACCCGGGAGGCGGAGGTTGCAGTAAGCTGAGATCATGCCATTGCACTCCAGCCTGTGCAACAGAGTAAGACTCTTTCTCCAAAAAAAAAAAAAAAAGAAAAGAAAGAAAAAGAAAATGGTATTCTGTGGTCTGAGATAAGTCATGGTACGTGTTGTGTTTATCTAAATTGGGTTGAAATTGTTCACTAGTGTTATGACCTTAAAGGGCTCTTTGACATCTCTGGGCAAAATGCAATTAATAATACAGAGATTAAGAGCATGGGCTTCAATGAAATGGCTTCTCTTTCTTTTCAGCAAGGCAACAGGAAGTATGTTACTTATCTATTCTGTGCCTCACTCCCTCTTATATAATACGTGGATTACAGTCGTTCTACGTTATAAAGTTGTTGGGAGGATTAAATGAGCTAATACATGTAAAGCCTTTGCAATAGTGATGGATGTAGGTACTTAATAAATGTTAGCTGTTATAATATCACACAAAATGCAAAAATAGTGAGAACATTTCACGTGTTCTATAAATATAAGAGATCATTTTGGCCAGAAGATGAAGGACATCTTCGAAATAAGCTATGTGCCTAAAAGGAGAAAAAAGTATTCTTTTTTTTCTTTTTTTTGAGACGGAGTTTCGCTCTTGTTACCCAGGCTGGAGTGCAATGGCAAGATCTCGGCTCACCGCAACCTCTGCCTCCTGGGTTCAGGCAATTCTCCTGCCTCAGCCTCCTGAGTAGCTGGGATTACAGGCACGCGCCACCATGCCCAGCTAATTTTTTGTAGTTTTAGTAGAGACGGGGTTTCACCATGTTGACCAGGATGGTCTCGATCTCTTGACCTCGTGATCCACCCGCCTCGGCCTCCCAAAGAAAAGTATTCTTTTTTGGTTGGTGTTAGCATACGCTTCTTTAGTCCAAGGCTAAGTTTGTTGTCATCCCCTAGTAATGGCAATGCTATTATTATTGAGTTTTTCCTTGATCCTGGCACTGTGCTAAGGAATAGCTCATTCTATCCTCATAAACACAAAGCAATTTTTATGAAATAGAAACTACCATTATCCCCATTTCACAGACTAGGAAACTAACACTCCAAGAGGTTAAATGACTTCCCAAGAAAGAGAAAGTGGCAAAATTAAGGAGTCAGAAGCCCAGGCTGTGTTCTGGAGTCTAATTTTTTTCTTTAATATAAAAATCATAAGTATTTGGCTGACCCTTAAGAGATACAAATGTATTATTTCTATTTAGGAAAGATTTCCAATTTATTAGGTCTCTTATGAAATTATATTCTAATTTCCTAAGTATAAAAATCCAGGATTACTGGGCATGGTGGCTTACCCAGCAATCCTGGTTTTCTATACTTAGAAAATTTCACATGGTGAAAACCCCATCTGTATTAAAAATACAAAAAATTAGCAGGGCATGGTGGTGGGTGCCATAATCCCAGCTACTCGGGACGCTGAGGCAGAAGAATCTCTCGAGCCCAGGAGGCAGAGGTTGCAGTGAGCCAAGGTTGTGCCACTGCACTCCAGTCTAGGCAACAAAAGTGAAACTGTGACTCAAAGAAAAGAAACAAGGATTATTGTGTCCTTTCTGGTGGCCTGTCCCAAAAGTGACTAAAGTCTGAATCAAGCTGGGATTTCAGGAGGAAATATTCCTTCAAAGCACTTCCATGGGGCCCAGCACATGTTTCTTACAGAAGGACAGTGTAGACAGCTCAGAAGGGGAAGTTGCCTGGCCAGGGATCCAATCCCAAGACCCTGGATCAAGGGTGGACATCTGTGCATTCACCTGCCCATCAATTTAGTCCTCTTTCTGGTAACAACTCCTAGACTTTCCTTTGAAGAACTACTCCCTGTGCTTCTCTCCTTACTCTCTGACTTTGTAGTTTTGGTAGAACTGACCACACCACCCACCCCCAGTTCCAAAGGTAGGTCATGAAATCCAAGCCTGATTTAATAGCACATTTCATTCAGTTGGCTGCAGAGGTCTATGGATAGGCATGTAGCCCAGGCCAGACCTTTGAAGACTGGCCTCACGACCTTTTCTGCACCTATAAAAAATAAGCCTTTTTCTTTCTATTGTGGTTGAAAATACAACAAGGAATATATCTGCAACTTCTAGGGACCATTTTCCCCACTATGAGGGGAGCATCTGCTTGAGAATAAAGTGAACGGGAGAAAAAGCAGAGAGAGAGACACAGATTTCCTACACTGCTATTTGAGCACCTAGATACATCCACGCCTGAAGCCACACCTCAGGGTTCTTCCAGTTATCTGTGCCAATAAATTCTTTTTGCTTCGGCAAGTTTGAGTTAGTCTTTCCTTTTTGCCTTCCATTTCAGAGAATTCTGATATTGTCTTTTTAACTTCTCCCCTATTCTGCCCTCTAGAGATATTTCTATCTTTGCCAGCCAATGCTTGTTTTTTTGTTATAAAACAAGGGCATTCGTGAATATTCATTGCAGCACTATTTACAATAGCAAAGACCTGGAACCAACCCAAATGCCCATCAATGATAGACTGGACAGGGAAAACGTGGCACATAAACACCATGGAATATTATGCAGCCATCAAAAACGATGAGTTCGTGTCCTTTGTAGGGACATGGATGAACCTGGAAACCATCATTCTCAGCAAACTGACGCAAGAACAGAAAGTCAAACACCGCATGTTCTCACTCATAGGCGAGTATTGAACAATGAGAACACATGGACACAGGGAGGGGAGCATCACACACTGGGGTCTGTAGGAGGGAAACAGGGGAGGGACAGCAGGGGGTGGGGAGTTGGGGAGAGATAGCATGGGGAGAAATGCCAGATATAGGTGAAGGGGAGGAAGGCAGTAAATCATGCTGCCACGTGTGTACCTATGCAACAATCTTGCATGTTCTTCACATGTACCCCAAAACCTAAAACGCAATTAAAAAAATGGAAAAAAAACAAGGGCAATAGTTAGAGGGAGATAAAACCAGATACCAGTATAAGATGAAAGTCTTTCCATGACAGAATCTAAAGCAAATAAAAGAATCTAAAAGAAAGCAGTGAGAAATGAAAGAGAAACGCCAAGAAGATGATATTTTAAAGGAATTGATGGGTAGGATTTGGGAATCAGGTTCTGAGAGAGGCTTGGGGGAACCCAAGGAATATTAGAAATAAATCCAAAGGAATATTAGAAAATATTAATGAATGTTATAATTTGGATTTTACTTTGCTGAAATGATACAAGAGATCTATCAGTAAAGACTGAAATTGTTTACAATTACTTTTATCTCTTGTTGTGTTGGGCCATAGGAATTAAGCTATGCTTGGGTTATACTGATAGTCTAGGAGACATTAATGGGCATTTGTAGATGCACATATAGACACACCAAATGCACATCCTATGTGCAAATGGATGGGCAAATGGAAGGCTGTACTCTAAATCCTTCTCTTAGAAAAAAACCACATTAGCATATTAAAAGTTCAGAGAAGTCCTGCAGCACAGAAACCTGTTTAAAGCTGTTTAATTCAATGCTTCCTAAACTTATTTTACCATGTCACAGAATATATTTTATTATTTAAAAAAATTTAAAATAACATATTTTTGAAGTGCTTTTCTAAGATCTCCTGTCTCAAGAGTTCAGGAAAGGCTTCAGAGACGAAGTATGATATTCTAACTGGGAATTGAAAAATGGAGGAAATTGGGGAGGACTTTTTGAGTAGCTTCAAGATGGATGAGGCATACTTCCCTGGGTTTAAAGATAGAAAGAAAGGATGCCTTAACACTTTAATTTCTTTTCAGCAGGGAGAAATTGTCCCTATCTTAACTCTAAATAAGTGATCTTTAAAGTGAGGGCTGGGTAAGGCAGCTTCATGGAAGCAAGTAGCAGCTCACCTGTTTTGAACCATGCTCATGGCCATCCAGTCTCCAGGGTACACGTTCTTCCCAATGAGGTCCTTGAACATGATAAAGGTCTCCATCAGGAAGTCCTGAAACAGTGAAGCACAGCACACATGTCATCCTGTTTTAAAGGAACTTGGAACTTGTTGCCTCTTTCCATTTTTTTCTGTATTATATTTTAGAGGGAGGAAAAGGGAAGGAACATAGCCTTTCATTAACTAAATTAAATGGAAGCTTAAAAGTTGAATGCTGGGATAGTGCTTCCCAAATAGGAGTGGAACATGAATATGGGATGTGAAAATGCTCTCAAAATAAAGCAGTATTAATTCCATCTTTGGGCATAAAGAAGTAAATACTCATTGATGTGGCAATTTTATAATCATTTTCCCAAATATGTATTTGAAGAGGAAATAATCTACACTATATGAAAGCATCTCAGGTCATTGAGCAAACAAACTCCTATTAAAATGAACGTCTAATTAGCAGTGCTGTAAATGCAGCTAATTCATATGTGTGTGTCACACACACACACACACACACACACACACACACACAGACGAGCAGATTAGAGGAGACACAGTGAAAGAAATTCTTCCTCTGAAGTGGACTTCAGCACCCTCCAGTAGATTTTGCAGTGAGCCAAACTTTTTCACCATCTTTGGAGAACACAAATTAAAGACAAATCTGGATAGGTAAGACCAGCACCACTGGCACTGAGACCCTTTTGAGATGGAGGTAACGAAGTCATACCACCAGGGTGCTTTAGGCAAAATTTAAAATCTACAGGAAATTGGTTCAGAGTTGTTTCCTTAAGTTGGTAGTTTTCAAATTAACAGCAGAATTATTTGTTCAAAGAAAGTCTTACCTGGAACCCAATATATATGATATATAAATGTAGAACAGCTCTGGTAGAATTGTGTGTGTGTGTGTGTGTGTGTGTGTGTGTGTGCCTGTTTATGGTAAAGCAGAATGAGGACAGGAGGAACACAATTTGAAAATTACTGTTTTAAGCTAAATTGCAAAATTCTAGAAATGGCACTTGTTCCTTTCCAGCAATCTTTGTTGCTAGGGAAAACTACCTCAACACTGTGAGTCCTAGTTTCCACGTCAGCAGAATGGGGATAATATCTACTTCAAAGGGTGACTGTGAGGATTAAGTGCATACTGCCAATCACAGGCTGAGTACAGCCCTGGTCTCTTACAAATTCTCATTACATGATGATGACAATGGTGAGTATTATTATATTATTCATACTTGATGTCACCTGGGAAAGTGTGGATATCATCACAGGCACATCCCCTCCCTATGGAAATGAAGATCACCCCTGGCTCACAGATGGGAAGAGTAGCTTCTTAATGAGAAGAGGTAGCATTGTATAAAGGTTACAGTCAACGTCCAGACGTTACCTCCACCACATACTGGCTATCGAACCTTGGGCAAGCAGACTGTAGACGTGTGAAATGTGACTCCTAATTCCTATGTCATACTTTTGTGAGGGTTATGTAAGAAAATGTATATGTTCAATCAATAAGAATTCCATTTCTTACCTTCTTCCCCCAGAAACCTTTCCTTCCATAGAGGATCAAAAATTAGGAGTCCAGTGTTTCTACTTCCATGTCTTAAGATACAGGGAAATTGGAGGTTGAGTGAAAGGTTCCACTTCTTGCCAATCTTACTCCAATGGAGAGAACATCTCACTACTGAATGGATGAAGGGGTAAGGCATTGGCTTTCTAATGATTCATTTTTTTTATGAGCCTCTCTCTGAGGTTTACCCAATTTTGGTGCCCCTCATCTCTCCAGGGAGAGTTGAGAGTGACTTCAACAAGTGAGACTCCTGAACCTGGTTGCAATGAGACAGTGAGAAAGGTGACCACACTGAGGGCAAAGGGTACTTTGCTCCACCCTTGGGGCAGGAACAGCCAGCCTGGGCTGGGCTCTATGTTAATGAGGTCATCTGCTGCAGAGATAGAAGCCACAGGCCACGGGCAAGTGGTCTTGCAACAAATGCATCCTGAGAGGCTAGAAGAAGGAGGCCCAGAGGCCAACTTCCTCTAGGTATTTGTGATCTTAATAAGAGCTATATTTTACTGAGCATTTACTATGTAAGAGCTATTGTGTTTTCGTGGAACGCCTTCTTAGCCCTGTGACACAAATGATATTATCCCTACTTTATAAATGGGGAAACTGAGGCTTAAGAGTGACTCGCCTGCCCATGGTCACACAGCTAGCAAGTGACAAATCCTAGATGCAAACCTAAGACTGTGTGATTCTAGCAGTCATGCTCTTAAAACCCAAAATGTCTGTGATTCATCAACAAACATTGGTTAAGTCATATCTAGATTATGTGATAGACATTCAGGTCTCTCTGACATAGACAGAGGCATGTGCCAGAGACAGAAGAGTTCTTCCTCACCCCCAGTATCCTACAGACTCACCACAAGTTCAGAGCTGGTCTGGAAGGTCTCAATGTAGAAGGAGTAGTGCTGGTCACCCATCTGGTTTAAGATGGCCGTCATACAGGCCACAAAGTGACTCTGCAAGAAATGAAGAAAAATACCATAAATAGTGGAGAAAGGATCATGGGAAATGTCCCTGTGAGAAAATGTCTCCTTATGGCTCATTCATCAAAAAAGTGTTTACTGAATACTCTTATGTGCCTGGGACTGTAATGGGAGTGCCAAACATAAAGATAACACCTGATCCATTACCTCCCCTGCTGTTCGCACACTGAGGAAAGAGCACTGTACTTGTGTCAAGAAATCCAGCCTATATCAAAGTCATGAAGACAGTTTCATTTTATGACAAATAATTTTACATGTGTAAGTCCCAATTGTCTCATCTCTCAAGTAGGACAATAATTCATCTGAATCTAACCCTACGGGAGTATCAAAAGAATCAGGTGGCTCCTTTAGCACCTGGAAATACACTAAAGTTCTCTGCAGAGGGATCTGTAGTTGGATCACCATGAATCAGCCAGTGGCAGCTCAGTACCTACTGGGTTGGCCTGGCACTTGGTAAGGGCTGAGAGGGACAAAAGAAATGAGAAGAGATAGCCCTTGATCTTTGTGAGTTCATGATCTATTCGGGAAAGATCAATCCATGAAGAAAAAGAGTAAGACCCTCAATCTGCAAAGCCAACTAAGTACCAGGAAGAGTCAAACAAGAGGGAAATCAAGGCAGGGACATGGAGAGGAGATCCTGGAGGCAGAGGAGACTCTACTAAGGTTAAGACATCAGTATAGCCTTTTCTGCTTCCTCTTTCCCAGATTTTATCAGTCTGTATCAGGGTGAGTTTTCTGTGTTTGCCAGCAGGATTCAGGGAGATCTATTCTGGAACCTGGTAAATAAAGAACTGCCCACGAATCCACCAAGGGTGAGAAGTCATTCTTGACTGTCTCTTGCAAGTTTCCACTGCAGCTGCCATCTTGGCCAAATGAAGTTCCACTGTGGTCCACCAAGTGGACCGGCTTGTGGAAGATGGCCTGGCTGGAAGTATTCTCTTTGAACTCCCAAAGAAGAAAATGCATTTTTATCATAAACTCCTGCCTTTTTCTAAAAAACTTCTCCTTTTATTAATAAAATAACACATACGAAATATATACAGGCATACCTTGAAGATATTGAGGGTTTGGTTCCAGACCATCACAATAAAGTGAGTATCACAATAAAGCTAGTCACATGAGCTTTTCGGCTTCTCAGTAAATATAAAAGTTATGTTGGGCCGGGCGCGGTGGCTCAAGCCTGTAATCCCAGCACTTTGGGAGGCCGAGGCGGGTGGATCACGAGGTCAAGAGATCGAGACCATCCTGGTCAACATGGTGAAACCCCGTCTCTACTAAAAATACAAAAAAAATTAGCTGGGCATGGTGGCGCGTGCCTGTAATCCCAGCTACTCAGGAGGCTGAGGCAGGAGAATTGCCTGAACCCAGGAGGCGGAGGTTGCGGTGAGCCGAGATCGCGCCATTGCACTCCAGCCTGGGTAACAAGAGCGAAACTCCGTCTTAAGGAAAAAAAAAAAAAAAAAATTTATTTAAACACTATATTGTAGTCTATTAAGTACGTAATAGCATTATGTTTAAAAAAACATACACTTCATTTTGAGAACATAAACCTTAATTTAAAAGTACTTTATTGCTAAAAAATACTAACAATCATCTGAGCCTTCGGTAAATAGTAATCCTTTTAATGGGGGAGGGTCTGGCCTTGATGCTGATGTCTGCTGACTGATCAGGGTGGTGGTTGCTGAAGGCTGAGGCGGCTGTGGCAATTTCTTAAAAACAGACAACAGTGAAGTTTTCCATAGTGAAGTTTGTTTGTGGTGCCCTAAAACAATTATCATAGTTACGTCAAAGGTTACTATTATGGCGATCACAGATCATCATTACAGTTATAATAATAATGACAAAAATCTGAAATACTGCTTGAATTTCCAAATCATGATGCAGAGATATAAAGTGAGCACAGGCTGTTGGAAAAATGGTGCCAATAGCCTTGCTCAATGCACAGTCGCCAAAAACCTACACTTTGTAAAA